>NW_017731919.1:756406-790603 GCF_001890085.2 Hipposideros armiger | reverse complement strand
ATGGTGGGTTAAGGTGTTTGTTTGATTTTGTGCTTATCTGTATTTTCTAATTTGTGTAAAAAGGTGTTTTCCTTGTGTAACAAATGTGTGTGTGTGTGTGTGTGTGTGTGTGTGTGTGTGTGTACCCTAACTGCCTGCTGCCTGCCCTTAGTGGCCCCCAAAGGAGAAGTTTCTCCAACGTGGCGGCCTCCCTCAGAGGGTAGGGAGAGACAGCTGTTTAGGAATCAGAAAAATGAGCAGTAAGCACCGGGCAGGCAATGTTCGAGCCTAATAATAATAGCAACAACTCACTCAGTGCTTCCTTCACAAAGCGCTTCCACTCACATTACCTAGTGTGAATCCCATCAGGTTCCTCTCAGGTCACATCAGGCTCCAGCAAGTGCCTCCCCTCCCCACAGGGCAGCAGCAGGAAAGTGGGGGAGCCACGATTCAACCCAGGGTCTGTGATTTTCAAACATTGCACCTCACTGCCTCCCCACTCATGTCCATCACAGCATCTTGCATTTGTTCGTCCACTTGTTCCTCTCCTTCACTGGCCACATGGGGTCTTATTCAAGTCTCTACTCCCAGAGCTTAGTACACTTACGCACCAGTCCATACTATTGAAGGAATGAATGAATAAATGAACGAACATTCAAACCTGGAGCCCTGGTGAAGCAGGTCACGGTATATCCACAAACCATTCTTCATGGTCTGTGTCTTTTTACATTTACTGTGTTTTCTGTATTTATTTCCCTTTTGTTCTTTAATATGAGCAACACCTTTTGGAAAATAGCTGACAGCAAGAGGTGCTATGGGAACAGCTTTCTGGATCTGAACCAAATCTTAANTATAATCAATAATGTTGTAAATATTGTTTAGGGGGTCAGATGGTCTCATGTCTTGTTAGGGAGACCACTTCATGGATGGTGTAGAGGCCGGACCAGAGCACTGTACATCTGAAGCTGCCATTGAATAATATTATATGTCAACTATAATTTAATACATATATAGTCACAGGACGTGGAGTAGAGTGTGGGAATGGAGTCAATGGAATTGTAATAGATATGTATGATATTGGGGGGAAGGGCAGTGGATGGGGGGAGGAGGGTTGTCACTTTGTGAGGGGTGAAAAGGATAACTATTGCATTGTTTTGTACACCTGACACTAATAATAATTAAAAAAATAAAAAGAAGTTGGGGCTTTCTTCTGAGGGAAACCATAGGAGGTTGTTAAGCAGGGAGTGACATGCTCTGATTTTTTTTTCTTATTTGTATTTTTTTATTTTAATAAAGTTTATTTAACTCAATATATGTGAACTATTATCATTTCAACATATACTCAACATAAAGTCAATTCTTGCAATATTTTACATCATTTTTTTCATAGTAAGCCATCAGACTCGTGTATTTTACACATGCAGGTCTTCTCCTTTTAGACTAGTCACATTCCAAATGCTCAGTAGTCACAGGTGCCTACCGCTAGTGGCTTCTGTGTTGGACCACGCAGGCTTAGAAGCTAGTGGCTTCTGTGTTTAGAGGGCACAGCATCAGCTCCCCCTCCCTGTGCACATTTTGTGTTGTGATGCGGTGCAGGGGAAGCACAGAGGCAGGCATCAATGGTGAGCTCACGATATTGAGACACGCAGGGTGATGACAGTCTGGTTGGAAGATGGTGCCCTGTGCTGCTGGCCCTCTGGGTGGGTCTGGCGGTATGTTCTCAGTGGCTTTTAGAGTCATTGGCACTCCCTAGACTTGGGAGGAATAAAGGTCCTTCCTTCACTTGACTGCTATGTTCTTAGGAGACAGGAGACGGAATTCTTGTTGCTCAATTCCATTGCAGGCCTGAAAGCAACCAATGGCTGCAAACCAGCATTATTCGCCTGTGACTCCAACTGCAGTGTGTCTAATTTGTATTTTTAAAGGTGGCCCTGGCAGCTGTGTGAACTGACTGTTGGGGAGCCAGCCGAGCAGACAGAAGCCTTTGCAGTTGTGCAAGGTGGCGATAGGGGCTTGGATGCTGGAGGGGGTGGGTGACTAATTCAAGATATATCTTAGAGACATAAGGAACAAAATTTGCTAATGGATTGGACAACAGGGGAGGGGAATTCAGGAAGAGAGAAAGGCCAGGAAAGCCTAATTGGTCCAGTGGTCTCTGTACCGGTCACAAGAGTCTTCCTGCACTCTTTGGCCCTGCCCCTGACCCATGGAGACCAACTCTAGCCATTTGCTGGTCCCCTTTCTGTAGTCAGCAGCGCTAAATCAGGGGCAGTCCAGGCTTGCTCATGTGGGCCCTTTGTGAGAAAAGGTGCCCCTGCCTTCCTCCATAACAAGTCAGCACCTGCCAAGGCCCAAGGCTTCGATTTCAGACCCCATTCACCCCCTGCGCCCGGCCTTTGTTTAGATCACAACCTGCACAACCGTACAGTTCCCCTTCCCTCAGCCAGGACCACTGGCCCAACGTGACAATCCTCAGAGCTTGGAGATCTACAGGCGCCGGGCTTATTGGGACACGGGCCTTAAACAACTTTGGGAGAAGGGGGAGGGGGCGGAGGGACCGCTTGGCTTTTCCTAAGGGAATCTCCCAGCCCGTTCCCGGGGGAAGAAAGTCCCCTCCCGGGCTTGCGCTGTGGCCCCCCACGGTTGGTGGGCCGCTGAGGCCGCCTCCCCTCCCGCTCGCTCGAGAAAGCGCAAGGAGCCGATCTTCCGGCCTCCGGCTACCGGCGGGGGAAGGTCCAAGCCGTAATTGCTGCCATCTGCTCCCTCCTCCTCTCCCCCTCCACCCCAGCCTGGGGGAGGGGCTGAGGCGCGTGCTAACACCACCCTCTTACGCGCACCCCGGGCACCTGGGGGCGAAAACTGGGGCATGACCCTCGTGCCAGCCTTGGAGCAAGTGCTGGGCAGCCCCGGGAGCGCCCCCACCCCCGCCCGCCTCCCTTTGGTAAGGCAGGGCGGGGGTGGGGGAGTCCCCAGCTGGAGTCACACAGCATTACTAGACAGGTTCAGGTTCTGCTCCTCAGGAAGTGGGGAATTCTGAAGGGTCTAGGCCTGCCCCTCCTGAACTCACACGCACTGTCCCACAGATGCGCTGGTCCGTGGTTGATGCTCGGTTTGGGATACTGACGCATCCATCTCTGTACGGGATGGAGGTGACTGGTTTGTGTGTGGGAGCTGACAGGGAGGAACCTAAGGCTGGAGCCTGGAACCCGTGGGGAGGAGGCAGGGCGCTTAGAGACAGAGCTTGGCTCTCAGACACAGCGGGCTGAAATTCCCACCCAGCTACTTACTACTCATGAGCCTGGAGCACGCAACTTCACTGCTCAGAGCCTGCTTCCTGGCCTGTAAAATCAGGAAACCCCAGGACCTACTTCTTGGATGATTCCACAGAGGGCAGGTTGCTTGTCCTGGGGAGACCAAGGGCATCAGGCCTGTCCCTAGAGAAGTGATGACAGAGGTTGACTGGGCCCTGTGGAAGGTGCTTAGACAGCTAGGAACCCTGAGGAGGCAGGGGCTGTGCTGGAGAAGAGGGAGGGTGGGCTAGGGACAGGAGGCACAGGGAACAGATCATGGGAGCAGTCTTGTTGGCTTCAGGGCCTCTCCTGGGGGTCTCTGCAACATCAGCTTTAGGTGGTGAGGATGTGCTCTGTTTGACCTTTCAATTCCAGCACTGATGACAGCACTGGGGGTATTCACAGGGCAGAGGAGAGTACCCCACTGCCCTGGGCAGGGAGCAACTCCCCTAAATGCTTATATATCTTCACCCACCTCCTCAGGGGTCTAAACCAAGCCCTAGCCTACCTCCTTATGTCAACACAGGCATCCTTCTGCTTAGGACCCAGGAGCTTCACCTCATGGCACAGAATGCCAGCCCTTCCTCTTCTTGCAACCCGCCAACTTCAATAAACCTGTCTTTGCCACAAAGGCCAGCTCCAATGGGGCTGAGCGAAAACCCCCTCCCCCCCCAATCATCAAACCACCAACCTGATGGCCTGATTCCTCAACATAGGTGAGCCCCAGGGGTGCCAAGCAGGCCTACTCCCAGCCCTGGAGGAACTGTCCCTGCAGGGCACAGATGCAGTGTGAGAGGGCCTGGAACCATAGGCACCATTGGATAACCTGAGGATACTGCCTTCTGGGGGAGTCCGTAGCTTCTGGGTTGGGGCTGGCAGGAGAAATAGAAATTCACGAGGAGCAGAAGAGGAAATGTGGTGTTCCAGGCAGAAGGAACAGCATGTGCAAAGACTTGGGAGAATGAAAGTACGTGATGTGTCTGGGGAGGAGGGAGAAGTTTGGTGTGCCCGGAGCAAGAGTGTTGGAGGGGAGGAGCTGACTGGGATAAGCAGACAGGTGTGTGAGGGGAGGCTAAAGTGACACATATGCCAGGCCAAGGGATTTACACTTGGGCTTGTTGTAGCAAGTTGTTGTTGAAGTGAGGACAGATAGTGAGAAACAGACAGAAGCAGACATGGCTGGAAGGAGTGAAGCTGACCGGAAGTAAGATAGAAAGGTCACAGCCAGCCCAGTGATAAAAAAGGCCATTCACTCATCTGGGCCTCACACCTGGGGGACATTAGGGACTGGTGGAGACTATGGTGCACATGTAAGCCCCAGGGATTCCTTCTGAAGGCCAAAATGGTTAGCCCCAGCCAGTTGCTGTCATGCAGGAATGCAAGCTTAGTGTTGTCAGATATTTAGAAAAATTAGAAATGTATAATTTTATGTGTTGCCTCCTAGCATAGGTTAAAATGGTATATCCAAAGTATACACAACACAAACATATCTAGGGATGCATATAGCGACTGCTGCTGTGTTGCTGGAAACTATTGAAAGTTGTGTTAGGAGGGAAATGATCTGAAACATAGGCCTGGGTTCTAGGCTCCCCACTCAGGGACAGTACGGAGGAACGGCCTGGTCAATGGGGGGACAGCTGCCAGTGTCCAGGCCGGAGGGGCTGAGGCCTGGACCAAGGCAGCTGACCCAGGGAAGGAGGGCTCTCAGGCACAGTGTAGAGATCTTCAGGGATTCGCCTTTGGAGGTGGGGGGAGGGGTGGGTTTAAAAATGTGTCACCTATCCCGTTGTCCCCTTTAAGGGATCACAAACACATCATCAAGTGGGTGGGGATGTTCTGTGGAGTGGGATGCTCCTGAAAATCCCTGAGGTTGCACCCTGGCAGGCCACCCCAGGAACTGGATAAGACATTCCAAACAGACAGAAGAGGGAGGGGCCATTGGGGGAGGGGCTCAGGAATCTGCCTGGCCTTCAGGAAGACCTCAGCCAGCCCTAATGGGAACCACACGTGGGGTGAGCTGGAATCCCGGAGTGCCTGTGATGGTTGGCTTTGGAATCGGACACTTGGCTCAGGTCACTCCTGACCCCCTGAAGCCTGAGGCCTCCCAGCCCCAGTTCCTCTCCTAATCGCTGCCAGACACATTCTGTCCTGCGCCCAGCTCTGGGGCCCTCCTGAGTCCTGGAGAGGCAGTGCTTCTCGTGGGGTCCCCATTTTCTGCTGGGAGAGCATCTACATTTGGTTCTCAGGCAAGAATTTTAGGCTTCATGCTGGGTCAAGGGTTGATGATCTCAGAATAGTGGAATAAGAAAGTCCTTTCCAGTATCCCCCCAAACAGCCTCCCCTGATCTTCACACTCCTCTTGCAGCCCTGAGCTGCTTCTGGCCTTGTAGAAACTGGTGCCCTCTGCCTTCATCCTTCCTGTGCTGCAGCATCTGTAGGGCAGGCACTCCGTGGTTCTGGCAGTCTTAGCTTCCCCCATACCCCACAGGGTTCATTTCCTGCAAGACCTCAGGCACCAGAGCAGGGAGCACTCCCAACGGCTGTGCGCAGGTGGTTTGCTCCTGACGATTTGCTGTAAAAACTGGGGAGGGAAACAGGTCTCTCCTTGAAATTTTCTGGTGTTTTCTCTTTCCTCCAGCTCGAACACCTCCTAGCCCAGGGACCAGAGCTGTGTCACAAGATGTCTCAATACAACATGGAGGCCCTAGAAAAACTCCCCGTCTTATTTGAGGGGTTCACTCTAGCCTTTGGGCCATGGCTGTCATCACACCAACTAAACCCCCTCCAACTATGTTGTGTATGTATGTGTGTGTGGTGGGGGGATGCATTTCCTGTTTAAGTCCTGGACACTCCGATGCCCCCCCCCCCTGCAGGCCCAGCCCTCTCCCTGTGGGTACCCTCCTTGAGGACTTCCAGGCAGCCTGCTCAGCATCAGGCCAGGGGCCCAGGAGCTTGGACAGGCTGCATTCCTGGGGGAAGGGGAGAGAAGAGGAGGAATGCACAGAGCCCCCTTCTCTCTTCTAGCACAGACCCCATGCTGCCCAGGCTGAAGCTCTCTCTAGCCATGCTAAAGATGGCCAATGAATGCCAAGAAAGCCCCTGGCAAAGGCAGCAGGGTCAGGGACCTAAGGGCCTCTCCTGCCTCTGCTGAGGATAAAGTCATCTGTGCCTTGGAGCTATTCCTCTCTTGGTGGAACCTATGGTTCCAGCATTGATAGGGGCCCACAGTGGCCACTTGGTTAAGGGGTCCATGGGGTGAGGTGACCAGACACGGTCGGGATACAGGGCAGATGACTAAGGCAGTCCCTTGGCATAATTGAACACCCACTCCTTCTCCGGGGCAGCTCAATCTCCCAGAAGTCTCTACAGAGAGCTAGGGATTTCCAAAGAGAATCAGGCCCAAAGGGATGGAAATCAGGCAGTTGTAGGAGGTGGGAGAGGGAGGTGGGGAGGCCTCCTCTGAAGCTGGGGATTCTGGGGATTCAGGTCGTTTCTTCAACCCAATCCATCCCCATCCCCCAACCTGGTTTCAGGAAGCTCTCCCAATGAATATTTAATAGCTCAGCGCTGGGCCTGATTGAATTTTAATGCAGGCGACCCGAGCCTGCAGCCGGAGTCCAGGCAATTAGTCAAGAGCCATTAACGCTGACCGAACTGATTTATGGGCGGGACCAGGCTGGGTGAGGGGGGGCGCGGGGAGCCCAGGCTGTTGGGAGGCCCTGGATTGGGTGGACCTAGTCTCTCCCTCATTAGCCAATCTCTACAGCTGTCTCTGCTTGTTTTGCATCTCATTTGCATAGTATTACCGGGGGCCAAACCTGGGCTAAGGCCTGTGGGGAGTCCCGGAGTGGGTGGAGGCAGGCCTCTGGCTGAGAGCTGCACCCAGGCTTGGCCCTCCTGGGGGACCTTACTGGCATTTATGGCTTGGAAAATCTCTCTACATTTGGCACTGAGTATTCCATCGGACACTCCTATTCTTTAAGGGGCCGCTCCCAAATCCTAGTAGACCCAGTTGGGAGGAAAATTCCAGAGGAAGAGGAGGGAACAGAGGCTAGGGCTGACCCGGGAACTCTGGGCAAAGCTGCAGGGTCTCAGGACATACATAGCAAAGGGCCCTGTGATGAATACAAACAGGAGCCTTATTGAGCCCATACTGTCAGGTACTGTGATTCCATGGGTCTCCCACGTACCGGATCCCTGATCCACCTCCCCTTCTCACTCCCACCTTCTCCTCCACCTCTCAGAGGGGGGCTCTGCACTGATGCAGATGGAGCTTGTGGTTTTTCAGGGTGTTGGATTATGCCTCAGAGCTCTTGGGGGAGGTGGTCCACCTCCCCTCCCTGCTGCTCATCCCCCTGACCTGTGTGAATGAGCTCAGACTCAGCCTGGAGTGCTCTATTGAACTATGCCCGACCCCTTAAATCATAGGTCAAGGATTTAGCTGGCCTGTCTGCTGCCATTCTGGCAGGTGGTCTCCTCACCAGCCCCCACCCCTTTCTGAGCCCTCATCCTGGGATGTGATGGAGAGGGGGCATCCTTCCCTTACTGGGCAAGCGTCCCCATGGGGCCAGGCCTTATCGGAGATGGAGTGGTCCTTACTGAGAGATAGGCAATGGAAGAGAGTAGCTAGAGCGCTGGGCTGGGAGACCAGTTCCTATAGGGAGGCTTGAGGAGAGGTTGGCAGGGAAGGGGGAGGCATTAGTCAAGAATGGCTTCCTGGAAGAGGGAGGGAAGAGTAGAGACTGAAAGGAAGGGAGGGACAGGTCAAAGAAAAGGAAAAGGAGAGGAAATCCTGTGCAGGGGCACATCCTGTTTGAGGAAGGAGAAGGCAAAGTATGAGCTCAAGAAACCCCATCCATGTCAGCTATAGTTGGTACTGTAGCGGCAGTATCCCAGCCTGAGGCTGCCTGCCTAGGCGGACGAGGCAGGCAGGGTGTGAGGGATGATGACAGTTATTATCACTATTTAATGGGCACCTACTATGTGCCAGGCACTATGCTAAGCACTTTGAATGTATTGTTTCATCCAGTCTTTATAGCAACTAATGAGGTAAGTGCTCTTAGAAACCCCATTTTATAGATGAGGACACTGAGGCTCCGAGAGAGGTGGTTAACTTGCCCAAGATCACATAGCTAATTGGTGGCAGAGTCCTTACTCTTGTCTACCACTCCACACTGCTCACACGCACCTCAAACTCAACTTATCTTCTTTTTTTTTTTTACTCCCCAAATCTGCTCCTCTTTCCATGTATCTTATCTCCCTCTATCAGCAACTACCTGGTGATAAAAATAGATACTGCAGGAACCCTTTGCCAAAAGCCTGAGAAGTAATCCCATCCACATTGTCACCCAAGCCCAAATCCTTGGTGTCATCCATCATTTACAGTTCCTCGATCTGCTTCCTGCAGGTTTCTGAATTCTACTTCCTCCTCTCCCTGTACCTTTGCATGGTTTGGGCCCAGGTAATTCTCACCATGGCCAGGTCAGGTAACACAGAAGCCGTATGGAGTCCTTACTATGTGCAGGGCACTGTGCTGAGCTCCCTGCATTCTCTCTTTTTTTTTTTTTTTTTTTTTTTTTTTTNCTTCCTGAGGTCTAACCTTGTCCTTCCTTCTCGCACTGAAAGAGCATTTTTTTCTCCAGGGATCCCGGGGGATGGAGAACTGGACCGCTGCTTCAGGGGAGCGCATTATCAGTTCCTCCCACCATCTTCACTCCTGTCATCCACCTCATCCTTGAGCATGGCCCCAGTGACAGCCAGCCGCAATGCCCTGGCAATGCCAGGCTTGATCTCCTGGCACTAGTCCTGCTGGTTGAGGTCACTCAGCTCATGTAGACATTGGCTTCTCCCTTAATTCCTGCCTCTAACCCTTGGTGTAGGGTGGGGGGGTGTCTCACAAGTGGGGTGGAAAGAGCATAGTGGATTCTAGATCCAGCTCTGCAGTGTGACCCAAAGCATGTCACTTCTCTCTGGGCCTCAGATGCCCCATCAGTAAGAAATACTCAGTGAGGTCCTTCTATCCCTGTTACCCTTTGGGATGGTCCCTTCATCAAGGGGTTCAGCTCTCCTAGGGTGGTGGCTGTGGCCTGCTTCCTCCTGCCTTTCTAATTCTGAAGCCATGGGCTGCACTAGTATTCTGAGCCTTGATACATCCCTCCCCTGTGCCAGGGTGTGGTCCTGGAGGTGTGGAGTGGAGGAGAAGAGAAGGTTCTGGGGGTGGAGAAGATCCTGACGTTGGTTTATTCCGGAACCTGCTTAAGCACTGGTCTTGTTCCATATGTGCGTGGGGAAAAGCATGGGAGCTGTTGAGGGCCTCCTGCTTCCCTTTCCCTGAGTGGTACCTACGGGGGCGCCCTAAGGAGGCCAGAACCTAGAGCCCCCAGGGGAACAATCATGAGAAGGGAAGGGAAGTGTTTAGAATTCTGCAAAACACAGAGAACAGAGTGCTGCCCTGCAGGCTGGTGGTGAGGGGCCCAGGGGCAACCTTGTCCTACTGGTACTTAGGCCGAACAGTACACAAAAGGAAAAAAAGAATCACCTCAGAAGAGAGGACCCTCAAGCACTGCCCTTGGGTGGGAACATAGATGGTCTTGGGACCCTCTGGGTGCTCAACATGTCCTTCAGGAAATGTATCTGGACCCCCCCAACCTAAGCACAGCACCACCCCATCTCCTATAACCTTCTGAGAGGCAAAGCGGGTTCCACTATGGGTCCCTCACTCTGCAGGCTTCCTTTCCGGGCTGGATCGCCTTTGAAGCTGAAGCGTTTTGTCTGTGTGTCTGATAGAATTGTGTCTACTCTTGGACTGGGAGCTCCAAGAGAACAGAGATGTGCCTTTGGGACCCTCTTGAATATCCCAGCGCCTAGTCCAACGCTTGGCACAGGGTGGACGTTCAGCAGGTATTTGCTGAATGAATACGCCCATCAACAAACACCTCTGGACACCTCTAGAACACCACAAGTCTGGGATTCATCCTCCATCTTCGCCTTCCACCATTCAGCCCGCCTGGCCCAGAGGGAATGCGGCCTTCTTGGGCGAAGCCCTCCAGTGAAGCCCACTGCTTAGAAGTCACACCCTACCCTCTGCGGCCCACGTCCAGGGCTCTCCCTCCACCCCTGCACCAACCCACCCTCGCACTCGGAGTCGCGCTGTGCAGAGCGGTGGACTTGCCCGGCTGTGCGTGTCCAGCCCTCTGCATCCCGGGCTGGCCCACCCGAGTCTGGGACGCTGTAGGAGCTCAGTTCACCTGGGGGCGGGGAAGGGGGGACGAAAGCGTGAGAAATCAAGGCTTTGACCCAGGGATAGAGGCAGTCCTGGGATAGAGGGTCTGGGCCGCTGGTGGACGGGGCGGGCCGGCCCGGCAGCTTTCCCCTTTGCCCTTCGACCCAGGAAGCCGCTCACACCCAGCGGACACGCTCGGCGGGCCCGCCGCTCAATCTCGGCCTCCTCCCTCATCGGCGGACAGCACCCCCACCCTGACGGGCGGGCCCGGCCTCCACCCCCACCCCAACTCCCCGCCCCGTCGGCCAGGCCGAGGGGGCGGGCCTGAGAATGGCGCAAGGACACTCTCCACACACCAAGGGTCATTTGCTCTTTTTCCCCCNATCCAGGACCAATGCTTTGAAGGATGGAGTTCCACACACTGAGCCATGCTGAGCACACACCCTTCTAGACCCCAGACCCAAAGAGGATCAGGTTCAAGGGTGGGCTGTGGATACAGAGGCTGGGCCAATCGGGGAAGTCATCCTGGAGGAGAGGGCTGGGAGGCTAGTTTAGGAAGGGGAGGAGGCCAGGGCAAGGGGGAGAAAAGCAGGGAACATGCCTGGGCAGTTGGGCGCTGGATGATTTAAGTACAACCAGATGTGCTGGGAATCTTGTCAGGCAGAGCCCCAGTGAGGGCAGTGTGGGGGTGGGGAGACCTCTGGGTCACTTGGATTTCCAGTTCCCCATTCTGCCCTGGGTCTATAAGGGAGAAGCCCAGTGGGTTTCCAGAGGAGCTGGCACATATGAGAGTGAGCCAGGCAGGCATGGGTGGAGCCTTCTGTCTTTGGATAGAGTATAGGGAGAGAAGGGTTCCTCTAGGAAGCTCAACACCTGGAAATTAGGAAAAAGGATTCGGAGAGCTCTGGGGTAGGAGCTACCAGCTCTGGTGGGGGTAGGGGATAGCGAGGGAAGGCTTTACAGAAGAGAGCATATAAGTTGGGTTCTGAAGGATGGATAGGAGCTCCCCAGGCAGAATGGGGAAATGACACTCCAGGGAGAGAGGCCTTGAGGTATTAAAATGGTGTGGGTGCTGTCGGGCTGTATGATAAAGGTACATGATGACAGATCAGGTTGGGGTGCTGGCCCCAAGGCTGTGCTACAAGATGGGGGTAGGGTGGCTGTGCTTCTGCTCCCAGATCAAACGGCAGAGCCAGATGTAGAATGAGGATTTTCGAAGTGCATACCAGGGTCCTGAGTGTCGGGTCCCTGGGGGAGAGAAGAAGACTGATAGCCAGCTCCAGATCCTCCTCCCAAGCCTTGTGTGATCTGGCACAGAGCTGTGTCTGTCCAGGCACACTTTTTCTAATTCTTCTGGAGGCTCTTAAGAGCCTGTAGGCTGGCTGTGGGGTGAGGATTGGACCCAGAAACAGCCCGTAGCACCCTGGGAAGGCAAAGCTGGAATAAGCACACAAACAGTAAGAGTGAGCAGATAAGCGGGGTTTTGGAGGCATGGGGAACTGGAAGTCCAAACAGCCAGAAAGAGGAAGGCTAGGGCTTCCATTTGTGGGGAGCAGCCTGAGCCTAGTGAAAGTGGAGGACACAGCAGCCAGCTGGGTGTGGTGTCTTCTGGGCGTGCATCGCAGTATCCCAACCGGGACACATTTCCTTCCTTTCCTGCTTCTTAATGAGTCCTGAGTGGCCAATCCAGAAAACCACAAAGACAGCTCTCCCCGCCCTTTCCTCTTCCTCTCTTCCACTTCTTTCTCCCTTCCTCCCCCCTCACCTTATCCTTCCCCTAGGCCCTTGTCTTTCCTTCCTTCTTACCTCACCTGCTCCTCCCTCCCTGGCTTCTCCACATCTTCCCTCTAACTCTCCCCTCTCCCTTCAAAACCCTTAATGCGGATTCTCTCTGGGCCGGCTGAGTTATTTTTCTTGATGTTTTCAGAAATACCTTGTTCCAAGTCTCTGAACCAGGAAGATCATGCACTCACACAGCCCAGCATATATACACGTGCCCCATACCCAAGCACAGCACCTGCCTCCCCTGGGAGCGGCGTGGGATTCTCCACCATGGATGTGACACAAGCAAAAGAGCTAGGAAGAATGGAGGGCCGTCTGTAGAAGCCATGTATTATCGCNTGAAAAACATAGACAAAATACATCATGACTTTTCCAACAACCCAATATATCCATGTAGGTCTAAGAGAACTTTTTAAATAAATAAAAATTCTAAGTGATAAGAAATCCTTGTGTCAACTTAATAGGCAGTTTTTTTCTTTCTGATGGTACATAACGTAGCAGTGCTTGTTAACATCTGTGGCATCTAACTTGGATGAAATATGATATGCGTTGTTCTCATTGTACAAGCCATTGTGAGGTGAGTTTTCTGGTACTTGCAGCAGAGGATTTTAATCTGGGAGTATATTAGAGTTGAGGAGGAGGTGAGAAAAGAGAAGGAGAGAACAGGTGTATGTGGGAGAGAGGGAGGTGGTTCGGCAAGGGAGTGCGGCAAACAGCTCAAAAATATTGATAGGAAACCCACACTATTCACTGTTGGTGTGTTAGTCCTAATCCTCCAGTGAGTTATTAAGGGCCTGGAATCCTATGTCACCAATTGCTGGCTGTATTGAAAACACCTGCATTTCCCAAACAAAAATGAAGACATGTGATCTGACGCAGGAGTTTTCCTGTATTTTCAATTTTATTTGCCACCCAAAAACCTTTATAGTTCTACAGCTGTATGGCTTTATGGCTCATCCAAGAAGATGTGGAATCATGCAAGAAGGCGGCTTCCTTGGGGTATCAGTTGCCCCTCATCTCCCAGAGGTATGGCCAATTGTTGGGCAAATGTCCAGGGGCCAAAATCTAGAGTGGGCATGAGAGAGGACTTGCGTTGGGGATCTAGCTACCGTCAGAATTAAGTGTGAATCGCCATTCAAGGACTACCATTCACACACTTTGAGGAATCAACCAGTTGTCTCATGAGTATCTTCTCATCCTTCCTCAGGACAGCCCCTTGAGGGATGGGCATCTATCTTCAATCTACTTTACAGACAGGAAAGCTGAGGTGGGGGTGTTAAAATCACAGGGTAAAGGGCAGACCTGGATTTGAACTCAGGCAGTCTGGCTCTGAAGCTTGTGCACCTCTTCACCACCACCACATTAGGGCATTTTGGATCTGTGGGGGACTTAGCAACCACTGACTCCAAGCCCCTGATTTTACAGTTGAAGAAGCAGAGGCCTACAGAGAGAGCAGGACTCTGCCCAAGATCCACAGGGAAGGGATGCCTGGGCAGGACTCAGGAGCCCTGTTGTGGATTAGAGTTGGTAAAAGGAGGGGCAGGTGGTGGGGGGGCTGTAGGCTTGGATGCACTGTTCCTCTCCACCCCGCCCCTAAAGCAAGTGCCCCTTCTTTCCATTTTGGGACGGGTACAACTTGGTGGGGGGTGGAAGTGGGTGGACTCGGGAAGTCTCCGGACCTCCTTCATTCTCGGGATTCCGAGGCAGCCATTGTCCTGGGAGGAATGTTCTGCGAGCAGACCCCAGGGGCGGGGCCTCTTTCCATGCCCCACACAAGCCTGCTTTGTGCTCACCCCCCAGGCCCCTCCTGGCCTTCACCAGCCAGGTTTTCTGAGCATTTTTTAGGGCTTCCAGGACAGGTTGCTAAGGGATGAAGCTACTGGGAAAGGTGTGGGCCTTGGGAGATGCACTGGGCCCTGGAAGGCCAGTCAGGGAGGGCTGCCTGGAGGAGATGTGAGAGCACCGCCTAGAGGCCTGGGCTGGTGGCTCCTTCAAACTAAAAATATGTCTCTCATTCCCAGTCTCTCATTACTAGGAATTTATCCTAATCAAGCACACGCACAAGGTGGATGTTAAAAGTCTGATCACTAAGCTTTTATTACTGGGAAAAAATCCACAACGAAGAAAACTTGTTAAACTAATTCTTGCATGCCCATATATAATGGAATTCAGCTGTCATTAAAATTATGTGGTATAAACGTAGTTATAGACAAAGAAAGACATTCAAAATATTTGTCTACAGGTTACAAAATAGTGTAGAGATCCCTCTGTATATATACATACAGANTACTGGCAGGTAGATGGGATGAGCTAAGGGACCAGGGGTAGCAGATCAAGAGGATGGGCCAGGCTTTGAGTGGGAAAGGTTCCTGCTGCCCGGGCCAGGGTGTGGGGTCATCATCTCATCTCAGAGTGTCGTCTGGACAAATGATGTCCAGGGCTTATTTTGTTTTAGGATCCACTTGTCTGCAGGAACCAGGATGAGTGGCAGGAAAATCTGGCTCTCTTCCGGGCACTTCATAAGTGTCTTGATAAATCATAGCTACCACTTATGCAGCATTTATTAAATACTCTATGTCTCCTCTGTGAAATGGGACCAAGAATGATTTCTATCTCATAAGCATTCTTGTGAGAATTAAATGAGGCAGGATCCAGGAGCTGGAAGCTCTGAGTTCTTGTCTTGACTGACTGTGGGCCTGTGAAGGCCTGATCAGAAATGCAGGTGACCATGCTTGGGGCTGTCATTGCTGTTGATGCTGACATTTCCCCACTTGGCCCAGCTAAGGAGAGGGGACTGCAGTGGGAACCACCCCGGTGCCTTGCCCAAATTCACCTTGGGGACTGGAGGTGTGGTGGGGAGTTCTAATGAATGGGAGTGTTGGGCAGTGGCCACAGGCAAGCCTCCATAGGGCTGTGGCCCAGATCCCATTTTTTGGTGACCCGTCATGGCCCTCACTCTAGGGGCCAAGCCCTGGGCTGCAATGGCCCTGCCACTAATCAGGTGTCATCATCCTGGACAAGTCCCTTGCTCTGGGTCTTCATTTGCCACATGGGGATAAAAACATTAAAGCATGAGTTCATAGGTGACAGAGCCCTGGTGTCAAATAGTGTGCCCCTTTGTCTCTGAAATATACACCTACCTTTCGTCACTTGCTCAGTGACTTGGAACCCAGGGACTTCAAAGAACCACCTCCTAATGTAGGAGTAAGGGGGGAAAGGATGTGTGTGAATGTTCTGGCCTATGGCAGTGCTGCCTAGACCATCTTTGAGGTTCTCTCTAAAGGAGTCAGGGCAGAGAGGGGAACTTGGGCTAGGGAGAGGACAGCCAGCCTGACTACCTCAGGAACCTGGAAGGTGGAAGCATACCTCCCTCTACCTGCCCTCACTACCCGGGCAGACTTGAGCCACCTGATCCCCAGTCTGGTGCTGGGATTAATCAGGGATGGATGGGAAGATGTGACTGAGAGGTTGCATTTTGCTCTAACAAACCTGTGTTGAGCACCTGCTGTGTCCCAGCACTGTGCAGGGTCCTGGGTGTACCCCAGGCAGGCTCCCGAGGGTGCCCAGCTTGGGTTGGGATTCCTGAGACTCCCCATGCATCCACTGAGTACCTATGTACCAGGCCCTGAATGGGGCCTTCACACCTCAGATCTCCCATTACAACCCTCAGCGTCCCATGTGGCCAGGGAGGATCAGAGCACATCCCTAGCCCTGGCATTGTTTGCTTTGCCACAGGCACCTAATGTAAAGCATGGCTACACTCACCGCACGTTTGGTAGGGCTCTCTCAGTAGTGCCAGACCCTGGGTATTTTATCTATGCAGCCATTCATTTAACAACCATTATTTTCGGATGTGGCCCACCTTCAAGGAGCTTATAAGACAGCTGGGGACCAGCGAAGAAGCAAAGGGACAGGCTCCGCTTTCAGGACCGCCCTCCTTGGATTCCCTGTGTAGAAGGGAGCCACTGAAGGCGAATGAGCTGCGGCGTGGCACACTCAGAGCTGTGCAGTGGACACAGGATGGGTGGGAGAGGAGAGACTCAGGGAAAAGGCCAGTATTTGACAGCAGGGCCATGCATCACCGGCTGAGGAGATTAGGGAGGCTGTTCATAGGTGACAGAAGCCCTAATTCAGTGGGAATTAGTGGGAAACGGAGAGTCCAGCTGCTGCTGACGCCTGTTTAGCTGTTGGATGCTCAAGAGTCTGGGGTGTTTGTATTTTTTCCAGGCCAGTCAGGAAAGAAAACTGGTGGGATTCAGATTATACTGAAAAATAGAATACCCCCCGTCACCCCTTTCATGTGGTTCTGCCCCTCCGCCCCCAAGCTTGTGGGTTCCCTGGGAACTCTGGCCCCAGGGGAAATTGCCCCTTCCACTCAGCTCCTCGGAGAGACAGCATTCATTAGTGGCTGGACCCTCACTCCTCTCAGAAGGGGCTTCTTTTCCAGACAGGCTGTGTTCTATAGGGGATGGCTATGCCTATGTCACCATCTTCCATACTGTAGCCCTCTTCAGGCTGGAGTCTTAAACTCTGAGCCCCTTATTGGGAAAGCCAGAGCTGCATCATCGGGGTGGGGAAGGCAGCTGGAGGATCGGGGTGATGGTGAGGAGTTCCGCGTGGGATTTGTTGGGTTTGCAGTGCCTATTAGACATGCAAGTGGAGATAGCCCAGAGAGAAGGGGAAGAGCCCTTTGTCCTGCCCAGGGTGGTCCCTCCCAGCAGAGACAGCCGCTTGTGCTGAATGCTTTGACTGAAGGGGAGCTCATCACTTCTGGAGACAGCCCACATGTTCTCAGCTAACATTAAGCCAAACATCTTTCCTGGAGTATTCGCCTCATTCGAGAAGGGGGAGTGAAAGGGCTGCACAGAGGTGCTCAGTCTGCCACCTGACAGTCGTTTAGGTATTTGGAGATCTTTGGTCCTCAGGAATCTTTCTCCTTCCCAGGAAACACTCCCTATTCTCCTAGCCCTGGTCTGTAGGCAGCTTGCTGCCCTGCCTCTCTGATCAGTCTCTTCAGGGCATGGCAGTGACTGCCACCAGGGTCTGGAGTCTCAGACCTGCCGTGACTTACTTGGTCCTCTGAGAAGCGCTTTGAAATGTGCTAAGCTCTGTGGTTTGTGGCTGAGTATGGAGGGGGGGGTGGTTGAGAGAAGAGGGCTAAGGAGAGGTTGGTGAGGGTGGTAGAATCAACAGACACCTGCGCTTCGTCAGTTGGTAAATGGAACAGCTGCTTCTTAGGCGAGATGCAGAAAAGCATCTGGAGCCAGATTGCCCAGGCAGGTGGCACCATGTCCTAGCTTGATGACTTAGACAAGTTAACTGTGCCTCAGTTTCCTCCCCTGTAACATGGGAATGACAGTGCACCTGCTTCCCGGGGTTTTTATGAGGATTACATGAATGATTGTGTAAGGTAGTTTAGAGCCGTGTCTGGTGCATGTATTGGGATGCACATAGGAGCAGACAGAAGTTGCTGCGGCTGTGCAGTGTTTGCCTAGCACCCTCCCCCCAAGTTCTCTTTCTCTCTCTCTCTCTGTTCCTGTGGCCCTGCAGGTGTGGGGGGCCACCCCCCTTGAGGACAACTCTGCCCACTCACACCCAGGTAGACCGGCCAGGCTGCATAGCTGGAGTTACTCAGCTCAGCACCCCCGGGCTGGGGAGGGTGGAGGATGGGGCAGAGGCGCCACAGGGGAAGCCTGGGTGGGCTGCCTGGGCCTGCTCCCCTATCTCTGCATAGGCCCAGCCTGCTGGGGCGTGTCCCTCACCCACCCTCTAGGCACTGGGAGGGGGGCATATTGGGGCCCAGGAACGTAGGATCACCTAGACTTGAAAGCTTAAGTTTTTTGGAGGTCACATGCCACCTACACGGGCTTAAGTCAACCTTGGATCCTAAACCTGGCTTGGGGGGTGGGATGGGGAGGAGGGGGCTCTAGTGTCTTGGGCTGAGCCTGGTGGTCTCTGACCCCGGACAAGTTCATGGATAGAATTGTATTCCAATGATATTAATTCCCTTTGTGGCCCCATGTATTTTTAAATTTTATGTTCCCCCACCTTTACTGAGGTATAATTGACAAAGTCATCCCATGCATTATTTTTTTAATTGCGATATAACTAACATATTACATTTTATTGGCTTCAGTACAACATGATTCAACATTTGTATAGACTGTGAAGTGATCACCACAGAAGTCTAGCTAACATCTGTCACCATACATAGCTACAAAAATTTTGTCTTGTGTATTATCTCATGCATTGACAAAGTATCTTTGAGAACAAGCCACATACATGTTGACCAGACTGCAAAAGGAGCCTATGACTGAAAACTGGTAGAGAGCCCTGAGCTCATCCTCCATCCCACACCCATGCAGGGCCAAGTCCCGAGGGACGAGAAGACAGGTACTGAAGGCTCTTCCCAGCCCCGAAGAGCAGCAGTGCCCAAGCTGGACAGTAACCACAGCCTCCAACACTGGGTGTCTGCTTGATGTGAATCCACTCACTGAGGCCCCGAGCACCTTGTGCATGGCTGGTACTGTCTCCATATGTGGTGAGAAGCCTACCACAGTAACCTACCTCTGGTGCCAGGCTATGGGGTTTGGTGTTCACTCCATGGTGAGTGGGAGTCGAGTGTTTTAGATAGAAGGAGTACCCAGGCAGCCATTCAGAAGAGGGTTAGGAGGGCAGAGACATGAGTGCAGATGCTGGGCTAGCTGTGGTGGGGGATGTGAGAGCTATGTGGATCCTTTCAGAGGGTGTCAAGGGGACTCAGTGACCAGCTAGATGGGTGGAGGCTGCAAGAGGTGGAAGAGACACAGGGCCTCCAGGGTTTCCAGTCTGAGTGAATGAGCGGACTCTGGAGATAGAAGGTAGATGTCTCCCCTGGGCATGTAGAGTCTGAGTCTTGGTGGGCCTTCAGGCCATCCTAAAGAGTCTCACCCAGATTCCTGAATCTCCCAAGATTCCCAGGGACCATGAAAAGTGTGGCTCAGGATGAAGTTAGGTCTGGCATAGCGGGCTCTCAAGAGGGATCTGAAGGGGCATGTGATCTTGCCTGGGCAGTTTCTAAGAGGCNGGAGTCAGGATGTTGCAGGAAGCTGCACTTACCTTCACCCATGGGCTCCAGGCTACAAGGGAGACCCTCTGAGCTCTCAACTCTCTAGACGGAGCCCTATAAACTTCCCCACTCCACAAGCCCGCTCTTGGTCTACACAGATTCCCTTCCTAGGAACCAGCTCTGTAGAGGGCTCTCCGCAGAGGGCTGGTTGGGCACACAGTAGGTGCTCAGCAAATGTAGGCCCCCTTACCCAGCCCCTCCAGTTCTCGTGCCCCTCCTGGGCGGAGGAGGCCTGGAAAGGGGTCTGCGCGGGGGAAGAGTGTGAGCGGCCTGGAGCCTGCGCCCAGCGGCAGCCCGGAGCGCAGGGGTGGGTGGACGGGTGGGTGGGCTGTTAAAGGGACGGTCACTAAATCAGGATTAGGCCGTGGGGCTGTCAGGCTGCCGGGCCCAGTCTCCATGGATACCTAATTTGGAGGAGAATAGAGGACGGAAGAATGTTGTCCGTACGACTGCTGCGGCTGAGCCGGCTCCTACCCGCGGCCAGGCAGCGAGGAACCGGGACTCGGTCCCAACCTCCCTCTGGGTTTCTGCGGGGTGGAGGGGAGAACTACTCGGTTCTGCGGGCCCAGAGCTTTCCCTGTGGAATCTTTGGAGTGGGCCGGGTGGTGCCGTGGTCCAAAGAACACTGACCGTGCACAGGGAGCCCCAGACCCTCTTGAGTCCAACCTGAAACCCCTGTGCATCCCCCTGGACTGGGGCTCCTCGGAGTCCCCATCCCCGAGCTTCTCGCTGGGGGCAAACGCCGTTCTCCACTGTGCCTTAGCTCCAGAGTACGAACGCGCTGAGCAGCTCGATGCCGAGGCGCTGCGGGGACTGGCTTCCTGGGGTGGGCGAGAAAGGGGCGGGGCTTGCGGGCCGGCGTTGCTGGACCGGGTGACAGGCCTCGTAAATCCCCCTTTCCCATGTTTAACGCCATTTCATTTATTTCCACTTGATTCCATTGGCGTCCGCAGCAGTCACCCTTGTAAGGAGCGACCCCCATGCCCTCGCTGTAATATTTTCTGGGGGAAAGCCCTCTTGGGCCAAAGGGAATTTAGATACCTGAGGCAGTGGAGTTGCTCCTGGGAGGCGCAGATAACCCCCATTTCTCAGGGGGACGCCCATCTTCCCAGGGGAAGAAGAGGGGGCTGAAAGACACAGGAATGGCCTCTGAGGCCCTGCGGGATTTTCTGGCGGTGGTAGAAGGGTGGGTTGAGCCAAGGATCCTGGGAGTGGACAATACCAGTACACAGACTGGAGGGAGGCAGGGGAGAGGGACCAGCCCCCAGTGTCTTTCCCAGAGCCTTTACTTGCCTTCCTCCTGGTCCTCCATGACCACCGCTTTTTATGGAGCAGGAATCCCCTCCCCACCCCTCCCCTGCCTGGGCTGCAGCTTTATTGCTGAGATCTCAGACTCTCCGCGCAATTTCACGCCTCTCTGCCTTTGCTCTCTCGCTGTTCCCTCAGCCAAATGCCTTCCCCATTGTCCCTGTCTTTCCACAACCTCCTCATTCTTCAAGGCCCAACTCGGATGCTACACTTCCTCCACGTAGCCTCCCCAGAGCCCGCAGATCTTATCCCTTGCTTGTCCTTTCATGTTCTCCTGGCTCTGCACCTGTGCCTCCCTTCAGCCTTTGTGGCTGAGTCCACACTAGGCTTTGCCTCCTGGAGGATAGAGGTGAAACTTATACTTCCCTGCACCTTGCCCCCATGGGCCTGGCACAGGGCTGGGCTCCTTGGGGATGCCTCGTAAGTATCTGTTGGCTGAATTAAAGGGGGTTTTGTAAGGGCAGTCTACAAAGCATGGGATCTGGACACTTTCAGGCAAATAGCTCTGGGTTCCTGGATGGGTGGAGACCCCTGGGTGGGTCTTCTCCTCTTCCCCCTCATTGCTGATCCTCCCCCTCCCTCCAAGTCAGGGGAGGACTTTGCCCCTTCCTCTCCCCACAGACCAGCATTCTTTCCCTGCCATTATCATCCTGTTAAACAGAGAGGCCAGTCAGGATCCATATGGATCACATTAACAATTGCTTATTATCTGGGCCAAGACTGCCCCCACTCTCCACCCCCAGCTCCTACTGCTGCAGTTGCTGGACCCTTTAGGAGCCCAGCCTCCCTGACTCCCCCTCCCCCCACCATCGGTCAGCCAGGGAGGGCAGAGGACAGGCTGGTCTCCCTCACCCTCCCTGTGCCTTCTAGCAGAACTTTGCTTCTTGACTTGGCTGGCAGTTAATGACTCCTTTACCCGATTTAATGAAAACCAGGCTCTCCGAGGGAGAGGTTTAGTGAGGTTCCAGGGTTGCAGCAGGGTAAGGTGGACCCTAGGCCTGGGTGCACCTGTGGTCTGCAACAGCCCCTGCCTTCCAGTGGACAGAGGCTGTGGCCAGGGGCGAGCCCCACTAGGATGACCATGGGGTATACTGGTGTCTTCTGCCATCTCAGCCCTGGACTGGTCCTGCTTCCTTCTGGGAGCTGGCAGGCTAGTAAGGAAGATCAAGGCAGGAGAGACCCTTCAAGACTGTGGCACTGGGTCCCAAGCCTTGTGCTGCAGTCAAAGAATCAAGAAGTCAGTTTTCTGGAGTGGCAGCTGAGTTGGCCTTGAAGGATGGGACGTGAGTGGAGTTTATGTTGAAATGCATATAGCCTAAGAATATTAGGATGGAAGGGGTCTTCCAGATCACCCAGTCTGGGGGTCCATAACTTTTTTTTATTTATAGACTCCTCAGAGGGACTTATGAAAGCTTTCCCCCCCAAAATGTACTTCTGTTAATCTACACTAAACGTCATATCCTGCTTTAGAGGGTTTTTAGAGTCCCTGGAGCCCATGGGGACCCTACGTCAAGAAGCTCTCATCCTAGTCCAGCACCCTCTGACGTGCTGAGGGCAGAGTTGGGCCTGCAGCCCAGCACTTCTACCTCCACACACGGTGCTGTCTCTATGGCCTTATTACTGGCAGGTAGATGGGATGAGCTAAGGGACCAGGGGTAGCAGATCAAGAGGATGGGCCAGGCTTTGAGTGGGAAAGGTTCCTGCTGCCCGGGCCAGGGTGTGGGGTCATCATCTCATCTCAGAGTGTCGTCTGGACAAATGATGTCCAGGGCTTATTTTGTTTTAGGATCCACTTGTCTGCAGGAACCAGGATGAGTGGCAGGAAAATCTGGCTCTCTTCCGGGCACTTCATAAGTGTCTTGATAAATCATAGCTACCACTTATGCAGCATTTATTAAATACTCTATGTCTCCTCTGTGAAATGGGACCAAGAATGATTTCTATCTCATAAGCATTCTTGTGAGAATTAAATGAGGCAGGATCCAGGAGCTGGAAGCTCTGAGTTCTTGTCTTGACTGACTGTGGGCCTGTGAAGGCCTGATCAGAAATGCAGGTGACCATGCTTGGGGCTGTCATTGCTGTTGATGCTGACATTTCCCCACTTGGCCCAGCTAAGGAGAGGGGACTGCAGTGGGAACCACCCCGGTGCCTTGCCCAAATTCACCTTGGGGACTGGAGGTGTGGTGGGGAGTTCTAATGAATGGGAGTGTTGGGCAGTGGCCACAGGCAAGCCTCCAGATCCCATTTTTTGGTGACCCGTCATGGCCCTCACTCTAGGGGCCAAGCCCTGGGCTGCAATGACCCTGCCACTAATCAGGTGTCATCATCCTGGACAAGTCCCTTGCTCTGGGTCTTCATTTGCCACATGGGGATAAAAACATTAAAGCATGAGTTCATAGGTGACAGAGCCCTGGTGTCAAATAGTGTGCCCCTTTGTCTCTGAAATATACACCTACCTTTCGTCACTTGCTCAGTGACTTGGAACCCAGGGACTTCAAAGAACCACCTCCTAATGTAGGAGTAAGGGGGGAAAGGATGTGTGTGAATGTTCTGGCCTATGGCAGTGCTGCCTAGACCATCTTTGAGGTTCTCTCTAAAGGAGTCAGGGCAGAGAGGGGAACTTGGGCTAGGGAGAGGACAGCCAGCCTGACTACCTCAGGAACCTGGAAGGTGGAAGCATACCTCCCTCTACCTGCCCTCACTACCCGGGCAGACTTGAGCCACCTGATCCCCAGTCTGGTGCTGGGATTAATCAGGGATGGATGGGAAGATGTGACTGAGAGGTTGCATTTTGCTCTAACAAACCTGTGTTGAGCNTTAGCTGAGCCATCCTGCTACCTATTGGTAGCTTAGCGGCTGCTCAGCTTGGGCTGGCATCGAACCGCTGTTGCTCAGAGCTCAAACTCTTGAGCGAGCTCTTAACCAACTGAGCCACTTGGCCGGCCCATCTGCATTCTCTCTTAATGAATTATCACCAGAGGCCTGAGAGTAGCTCCTTTGATTGCTAGGGTTGTGCCATTTTACAGGTGGGGGTAGGGAGGTCAGGGAAGGTGAGAAAAAACCCTCAGCTGTACTGGGCTCACTATGATGGTGGGTGGGGAGCAGACCTGACCAGATCAAGCTGAGCTTCAGACTTGCCCTTTTCAACTGTTCCTCGAAGTGCACAGTTTCCCGGGCTGAATCTGTGCCCTGGCCTTCTGGTGCCTCTCCCCACTTTTGACAAGACGGATTGGGCTTCAAGTTACAGAAGACCCAACTTAAAAATGGGCTAAACAATAAGGATGTTCATTTATTATGTCTCAAATCAAGAAGTCCCACAATGAGGCTGTCGGTTAATTCAGTGATTTAAACAATGTTATCAAAGACCTAGGCTCCTTTCTTGTTTGTTTCTTTCCTTCTTTTATCAACTTTATTGAAATATAATTTATATGTGGTAGAATGCATATTTTAAAAGTATGGTTTGATGAGTTTTGACAAATGTATACCTGGTAGCTACCATTCTAATCAAGATATATTGGGTAGTCGGAAAAGTCATGACACATTTTTGCAATGAGAAACAGAGAAAATATACGTCATGACTTTTTTGACAACCCAGTAGATCATTGACATCATACCAGGAAGTTCTTTCATGTCTAGTGTAGTCAATCTTTCCCTCACCCCCTGCCACAGGTAAAAACTGATCTGATTTCTACCTCCATAGCTCAGTTTTGCATGTTCGAGGCCTTCCTATGAATGGAATCAAATTGTATATACTCTTTTGTGTCTGGCTCTTTTGCTTCAGACAATGTTTTTGTGATTCATCCATTTTTTGCTGTGTATCAGTAAATCATTTTTATTGCTGAGTAGGATTCCATATTGGACTATCCCACCATATTTCTTTCACTTTTCTCTGCCATCTTTATCATGTTGGTTTTTGTCCTTGTACCCTGGTTTCTCTTAAAGTCACAAGATGGCTGCTGCAGTTCCAGACATTGCATGCAGATAACGCCATTCAAAGGTCAAGGAAAGCTGTTTCTCTTTTGGCCTCTGAGGAATTTTTGTAGAAGTCTCCCAGAGAACATCCCTTCATGTTTTATAGGCCAGAATCATATTACATGTTCATTCTTAAACCAAACACTGGCAGAGGGAATGGGATTTCCATGGCTGTCTCAGACTAGTCAAGATTCACGCATGGGGCTGGGGAGGGGTTCAACTTCCCCTGAAGAAAATGGCAGCCTGGTCCCTGAGCAAAATCAAGACTCTGTTAGCACAAAAGAAAGGCAATGGTTGTTGGTCAATAACCAATAGTGACTGTTTCTTCCTTAACAGAATTCAGATTTTGTTCAAGGTTCTACCGCTCAAGAAACATAACCCTGTGTCCAACCCAGGAGTGAATCCTGATGCATTTATGTCAATCCTAGTAATGAATCCTGTTCCCCGACCAGTGATTTTTTTTTTTAGGCATGAGAGCAGTAGAAGACACTGATTGGTCATCTAACATTCATTCTTCCTTCAGAATAAAGAGTCAAATTTTACTTAAGGTGACAGAGTACCTTGCTAAAAAATGTTTCTAGTTTTTCTTGCAGGTAGGTGTGGCCATGTGACCAAGTTCTGACCAATAAGACATAAATAGAAATGTTCTGTGGGACATCTGAAAAGGTGGCTTAAGGGAGCTCACTCTGCGGAGGAAGAACCTTTTGCCCTTCTGCTTTGCTCCTTCTGGTCTACAACATGCATCTGATGGTTGGAACTCTAGCAGCCATTTTGGAACATGAGGTGAATTTGAGAATAAAATTACACGAGGTGGCTGGTGCCTGGGTCTCTGATGACACTGAAACTATGGAGCCACCACATTAGCACGGCCTATCTTCAAACTTCTTTATCATGAGAAAGGATAAACTTCAATCTTGTTGAAATGACTTCGAGTTTTGCTAGCATATGCAACTGAACCTAATCCTGACTAACAAAGGCAGTAACAATTTCTGGTCAATGAGACAAGAGGGCAAAACTTCTGGATGTCTCTGGGAAAGGTTTTCTTGCTCTTAAAAGGAGGCACCCAAGAGGCATATTTGGGCCCACATGGGGTAATTGGAACAGCAACAGCCACTTTGTGACTTGAGGATAACCATCCAGGGGTACAGCAGATATGCTGAGGGTGTTAGATGAGAAGATGGAAGGAACCTGGGTCTCCGAAGGTGTTGAGTCTCTGAATTAATGAACTCTGAAGCGACAATTTCTCATTCTTATGTAAAATGTATCTGATCAATTCTAAAGTGCACATCTGGCCACATTTTAACATTTCTGAAATCATTATACATCTTATAATCAACAGCATCTTCTTAATCTGCTGTCACCCATATAGCAGTTGTGGTTAGCTGTCCTTTGTACACATGTGCAAACTTGGTGCCTTTCCTGGTGTCATGACAGGAAAACTATAATCCTATGATGTTTCAGTCTACAAACAAGGTAAGGACTCTTTGAGTCCTGACTGATACCTGGAAACTTTCATTGACCATCTGGCAAGGTCATCTTCCAGCATCAAAACCTCCAGAATGGATGTCAGTGGCTTAGAAGGATGTGGTAGGGAGCCTGCAAAATTGCCCCCAATAGTCCTCACCTCCTGATAGTCACACCCTTGTGTAGCCCCTTCCCACTTGGTTCTAGGCTGTTTTTTTTGTGTCTGATAGTATAGGGGAGAAATCATGATATGTCATTTCAAATATTCAGTGATAAAGAGACTGTGGCTTCTGTCTTGAATTCTCACTTGTGCTCTCTTTTGGATCATTTGCTGTTGGGAAGGCCAGTTGCCATATCCTAAAGACAGTCAGATGGCCTGTGGAGAGGCCCACATGATGAAGAACTGAAGTACCCAGCCAACACCCAGCTAGGAACTGAGGTCTCTGCCAACAGCCATGTGAGTGAGCTTGGAAGTGGATTCCCCAGCCGCACATGACAATCCCACCCCCACCCCGGCTGACCTCCCACCCCTGAAAACTTGAATGCTAGCTCATAAGAGACCTTGACCCAGCTAAACCACTTCCGGATTCCCAACCCATAGAAACTATTAAACAATAAATGTTTGTTGCTTTAAGCTGCTAAGATTTGGGGTAACTTTTTTACACAGTGACAGATAATTAACTCAGTAGAGCAGTCTTTTAAGAAATGTTGTATCACTGATACTTGTGATGGCCCAGATGACGTGTCTATGTGGAAAAACACAGACACTGACAGCTCGAAGTTGAAAAGTGATTCCAAGAATCACATTATGAATTTGATAAAGTTTAAAGAAAACCTTAACCAATTTATTTCACCCATGTTTTCCTTGTTACATATGGGCAAGAGTAATTTATGTTTATGTATATATATTTATGTTTATGTATATATGTATAAGTAATTTATGTTTATGTATATATATATGGGCTGTCGGAAAAATCATGACACATTTTTGCAACAGATGGCACTAGTTAATTTTTGGAAGTACTAGAATCATTCTCGTCTATGNCAGCCTCACTCAGGCTGACCTCCTGCTGTTTGGCATTTGACATATGAGGAGTCCAGGGCCAGAGTCCACCCCCCCACCCCCACCCCCATCCCAGAGAGGAGCCAGGCTGGCGGGGAGGCCTCACTACCTTGAGGAAGCAGGATCCCAAGGGCCCTGATCTCTTTACCATGTGTCCGGTGGCCTTTGATGGGAATTCCATCGCCCCTTTTGTCTTCTCCCAGAGCTCTGGTTGGGGGAAGAGAAAAGGAAGATTAAAAAAAAAAGGAGGCCAGGTGGGGTGCCTGGGGGCTGGGCTGGGTGCCCTTCGGCTGCAGGCACCCCCTCCCTGTCCACCCCTGAGGTAAATACCTGGCTTTGCCTCTTGCCACCCTCACCATCTCATTGGGCTCAAATTTAGTCACCCTGAATTTTTTCTTTATGTGGACACAGAGGCAACTTCAAAGCCTCTTTGCTCATCTAGCCATCCATCCATCCCTCCCTTCTACAGAGTCTGTTAAGAATTTATTATGTGCCAGGCACTGTCCTAGATGCCTGGGATATGACAGTGAGCAAAACAAATTCTCTCCTCTCATTGAACTTTCTAGTAGGTACAAGAAAACAAAGCATCAAGTAGCTCAGATTATGATGAGTGCTACAGAGACCATCCGGTTGAGGGGGACAGTGTCTGATGAGGTGACCGTTGAGCAGAGACCTGAAGTAAATGAAGGTTGTGAGCCATGTGGAAATCCGGGGAAAGAGTGTTGCAGGCACAGAGTGCAGCAGCAGGTCAAGGGCCCTGAGGTGGGAGCAAGTCTGGTGTGGCTGGAGGGAGGAGCCAGGGGACAGTGGCTGGAGGAGAGGCCCAGCAGTAAGGGGACGCAGATCTTTAGGACCTGGTAGGCTGCTGTGAGGACTTTGTCCTGTATTCTAAATGAGATAGGAGCCACTGGAAGTTTCTGGGTAGAAGAACGACATGATCGGACATGTTTTCATGGGTCATGGTGACTACTGTGTTGAGAATAGAGAGTGGGGGACACGGATATAAAAGGGGAGGATAGGAGGCTAGTGCAGTGAGAGATGTTGCTGGAGGTGCTGAGCATTTACAGTTTGGATAGATTTTGAAGCCAGGGCCAGTCTGACTTGCTGGTCTGAGGTGTGAAAGAGTCAGAGATGACCCCAAGATCTCTGGCCTGAGTAGCTAGAAGGGATGGACCTGCTATTGCCTGAGATGGAGAAGACAGTGCGGGCAGGGCGAGGGTGGGTGAGGAAACTGGAAGTTTGATTTTTGGACATGTCGATTGTGGAGGTGGTATTAGAAAGAAGGCTGAATACACCAGTGGGGAGTGCATGGGGGAAACTAGGCTGGAGAACCACGTTCAGGAATCCTCAGTGTATAGACGATGATCAAGGCCACGAGACTAGACGGGGTCTTCAAGGAATCAATGTGAAGAGAAGGTTCCAAGGACTGAGCCCTGGGCTCTGCAAAGCTCAGGGTGAGGGTGTGAAAGGGGGCATGACAGAGGCTGAGGAGGAGAGAGGGGCCGGGGACCCAGTGAGGAAGTTTCAGGAAGGAGGGGTGGTCAGCTGAGTCCAGTACTGCTGAGCTGAGCCCTGCTGAGGACTGCCCATCAGATTAACAACATGGTCACTCACATGCCTTTGGAGCGCTGGATATGAAGGCCTGGCTGGGAGGGGTTCAAGAGAGAACTGGAGAGGAATCAGGAGTAGTAGTAGGTGTCTTTCAAAATTTTTGTTCTTGTTTTTTGTTTTAGTAAAAAGTAAGCAATGGTATGCAGTGGGAGGGGGATCAAGAGATTGTTTTGAGTATTTCCCCACTAAGATGGGGGAATAGCAGCATGTTTGTGGGTTGATGAGAATAACAGAGTAGAGGGAGGGGGGGAATTGATCATGCAGGAGAAGGGAGAATTGAGGAAATAATGTCCTTGAGTGTCAAAAGGGGATGGAATCAGTGTACAAGAGAAAGAATATCCCCTGTTCTTGCTGCCAGAAGGGAATTTCTCCAGCTTCCCCCGTAAAAGGCAAGGGGTCAGTTAGGGCTGGAGTGGCCTGGGAGGATGCATGGAGAAGGCAGGACTTGCCAGGGACCTTGAAAGCTGGGAAAGAGTTAGTTGGGAGAGGGAGCACTTCCAAGGGGTGGGATTGTGTGAGCAAAGGCCGGTAGGCCTGAATGAACAGGGCTGATTTTTTCTGGATTCTTTAGGCCCGGTGCCTGGAGAGGAAAGCTGGTTTGCTTTGCATTGTTGGAGGCATCAGAGAAGCCTGCGATGTTCACAGCCAAATAGGACAAGCAACTTGCCCCAAGACACAAAAAGGATCAGTCCAACAGTGACACACCTGTCCTGACCATTATTACTCCTCGGAGCTCATAGCATGTGACCCCCTTCATCATCTTCCTATGGCCCTCCTCTCCCCCTTCCCCAGTTCCAAGTTCACCAGTTCTCCAGCCAAGGAACATAGGGACATGGAGGAAGAGTGTTCAGACCTTGTGGCTAGACTCCTGCTCCCCTCAGGGGGTCTGTTCCTCAATCTGCACTGTTGCCTTACCATAGCCTGTAGGGGTGGGAAAAACACTGTCCAGGCAGAGGAGGCCCCCATTCCAGCCTTGGGCAAGCCGCGCCTCCTCTCTGGGACTCAGGTTTATTATCTGTAAATAGTATCTACATAGATGGGGTGTTGTGGGTAGTGAGTGATGACATGGACGTGCCTGCACCCCTTGCTCAGCTCCCGCCCCTCCTCCTTCACCAACCTCAAATCCATGAATATACCCCACTGCTTCCCATCTTCAAAGACTCACTTTAGGTGCTGCCCTGATCCCCCCTCCAAAAATAGCCTCAACTGCCTCTGAACTTCCAGAATTCATTCTTTTTTCATTTTCTTTCCTTTCCTCCCTTCCATTCCTTCTTGACCAGTTGCACCTTGTCTTCCCTGTTAGAGGACAGAGTCCATGAGGATGGGTCACAGTTTAATCCAATCTGCATCTCTAACGGCTGGCACTCAGTGTCCAGCACATAGAAGCTGTCCGGAAAGTGTTTGCTGGCTGGCCAGAAACGGGACAGTGTACTTGCAGAAAACTGGCTGCAGCCTTTGCAATGAGGAGTTTGCAGCTGCCTCTCTGGCCTCCTTGGGTTCATCCCCTACACATTTATTGCTAGGCCCTGTACCCGGCCCCAGAGGGCCCCCCAGGCAGGGTTCTGGGCGTCCAGCTATGTCAGGGGCTGCTGTCTGGCCTGGACTGGGAGAGCTTCCTGTGTTGTGTTGTGTGGTGAGTGCGAGGGCTGTGGCAGGTGGCCCGTCCTTGGGAGTCCTTTTGTCGCCCCCGCCCGCCCTCTCCTCTTCTTTTCTCACCTCTTGTAGTAACTGGAGGTTGGCACGAGGGGGCAGGGCCCAGAGGATGGGGGAACAGTCCTGTTCAAGCTCTGCCATGCGGCCAGAGACCCCCGGGGCAACAGTTGTGAGCAGTAGACAAAAAGCCTAGGACAAAAGGCCTGTGGGAGCCTTGCTGAATAGATTAATGAGATTTCCATACGAGGCCCAACAATGGGATTCTCCACTCCAGNCAGGGGCTGAGAGACCAGCAGCCCTGGGTCAGTCTTTCAGACTGGCCTTCAGATACCTTCCTAACTAACGTCACTGATGAGTCCAGGCTGCATTTGTGGGTCCCTGGGAGCAGCCAGTGAAGGTGAGGAGAGGGAGGAGAAAGGAAGGGGTGTGTCCTCCTATAGAATGGGCTGCAACCAGAATTCCCCTAGCAGCCTGCTGTGGAGACTGAATGACATGGAGAACAAGCCCTCTGGAAAGCATGGACATAGGGTGACCCATCCCTCCTTTCTGTCCTGTCCTAGGGCCCAGAAGTTGAAGGCCACCCAGAACCTGCTCCACCCCAGTTAAGTAGTGAGAAGAGCATGTGGCAAGGGTGGGCAACTCTCAGCCCCAAAGACCTGCTTTCCTTGGCCTCTGTGGAAACCTGTACTTGCTCACTGCAGCTCATCTAAAGCAGGCATTAGGGAGAAGCAAATCAGCCTTGCTGACCTTCATTGAGTGGCCAGTGGCTGATAGCCTGGAACCTCCCAGAGGTACAGTTGGTGTGAGAGGATGCTTGTTAACTAGAATAGTTTTCTGTTCCTGAAATTTCCGGCAGCCTAACCAAGAGAAGTGAACAAAATTTATTCAGGTGAAGACAAATTGTTTTCTTTTGGGAAAAGGGCAAGGGTAATAACTAGGCCAGTTCTCCCTACCTGGTGTCTCCAGGGAGACGTGCTGGGGACAGGTAATCTTCCTGGATTTTGCCTATCCTGGGGGAGGGCTGAACCGGGGTGGTAAAGCAAAGGGCTCAGAGCATCCCCCAGCAGTGAGAGCATTAGGAGAAGGGTGAAGAGAAAACTTGGAGGGGCTGTTGGAAAGAAGGGAGTTGGGGGACAGTAGGGCTTCGGAGCTGGAAAAGTGATTAGCAGTGCTGATGAGGCTGAAATCAGCCCTGGCAGCCCGAGGGCAGCACAGGCGAGGAGAAAAGAGCTGTTATTTACAGGGGGCAGACAAAGATGGCTCCTGGGAGGGCCACCCCCCACAGGCAGCCACATCACAGGGGGTACAGGCAGGTCCCCAAACTCTGGAGACAGATGCCCCTCATGGAGACTGGGAGTGGGACTGAGTCTGCAGATAAAACATTGGGAGCCTCTGTCCTGGGTCTAGCTCCCGGCGCCCCAGGACTTTGTGCAAGAGTGGGGGAAGCCCAGGAGCCACCCCACCCTCCTGGGGTGGTAGATAGGCCTTTTGATCAGTGAGTGTGTAAATCGGGATTTTATGGATCGCTTATTCACTGCTGGAGCTGGGGCCCCCAAATTCCTCTGTGCCCCAGAATGCTTAATCTAGTCCTGAGCTTCCCCCAGGGAGGTGAGAGGACCGTCTCCCCCCAACCCCCTCCTGTATCTCCTCCCAAGGCCCCAGGCTTTGTCATTGCAGGTTGAGTGGTTCAAATGTGCTAATACACTCCCTGGGGGCCACCAGGCAGTGGGACTTATGCTTCAGTGCTGTGATTGGCCAAGAGACCATGGGAGGGGGATTCATGGCAGCAGCTGGGAGAGTGTGTGTGTGTGCCCGTGCGCGCCAGCCCCTGTTTGAGGGGAGGGGATTGGGGGGTGTCCAGCCTGCTCAGACCACTGGGCAGAGACAAAGGATCTTCATCTAGCCTGGAACGAGGATTAAGCCCAGAACAAGCCACGTCCCTACCTGGTCAAGCTGGTTGGGGAGCTCACCTGTCCATCTATATCCTCTTATTACATCTTGACATGGTGGGGACTTCTTCAATGTGTGTTGAATGGATGGATGGATGAGTAACCACATGAGTGATTGCAGTTTTAACTACAGTTGTGTCTGCTGGAATAATCCAGCACCTACAGATTCCTAAATCTTCCCCTAAGATTCCTAAATGGACCCCTCCTCTCATTGAGATTAACTTTAGCCCAGGCCTGGCTGACACAAGGTCGGACATGAGGGACTGGCCAGGCCTCAGGGGACACAGCTGTGACCCTCGGACTCTGTTGCCACTTGAGAGTGCTTTCACTGTGGTCACGTTTCTCCCTGCCAGCCCCCATCTGTCCTTGGGATTGGATGAGGATGAGGATGGTAGGTGAGGGGGGATGGGTGGGTATTGAGCAGCTGACGGGGGAGGGATGGAAGCATCGATGACAAACTGCCCTGTCCTACCTTTTCTCTGTTCCTCTTCAGCCTGCCCCTCCTTTCCCAGCTGGCAGCAGGCAGGACAGGCTGGGCTGATGGGGAGTGGTCGGTCCAGCTCCCCCGCCTGCCCTTCCTGGCTTCTGAGCCCAGCCTGGCCAGAAAGCTGCCTAGGGATCCTAGGGAAAGCAGTGTGAGTCCTAGGGCAGTCTGCCTGGAGATCCTTAGGGAGACTAAGTTCAAGAGACAGCCGTGGAAGGCACCAGCTATAGTGGGAAGCACCCTGGCTGCAGAACCAAGTCCTGGATGAGATTGGAGCAGCGCTGTCCAATAGAACTTTCTGCAGTGACAGGAGTGCTCTGTACCTGTACTGTCCAGTACAGTAGCCACCACTACACATGACTACTGAGCACTTGGGAGTGTGGCTAGTGCTACTGAGGAAGTGCATTTTTAATTTATTTTAACTTTAATGATATATTTTTATTCTAATAGTTTAAAATTAATTAATATATTTTAGTGAATTTAAATTTAAATAGCCACCTGTGGCTAGTGGCTGCAATTTGGATACCACAGGATTAGAGTGTTCAGCTGTTGAAGCCAAGCCCTTGGGTACCAACCCCTCCCTGACTGTGTGACCTTGGGCAGGGCTCTTCCCAGCCCAAGACTGAAAGGTTCCCCCTTTCAGTCTGTCAGACTGTTCAGCATCAGTGTGGATCATCTGCAGTTAGGGGATCGTCTACTCCTGTGGGTAGCTGAGCTGCCCTTAAGAGGTCCTGGGCCACGAGGGGGACCAAACATCCAGGGACAGAACAACAGCCCAGGGTGGGAAGGGAGTGGCTGTAAGGAGCTCTAGACTTTGAGGCATTTTAGAAACTTTCTTGTGTGTGTGTGGCAGGGTGGGTGGTCAGCAGGCTTGGGCTGGAGCTTTGCCTGAGAGCAGAGTCCTGAGAAGGCCCTGTGTTTGGCGCTGAGGCACCTTGGCAAGGCTGGGAGAGGGAGGGGCTGGCAGAATGGGCTGAGAGTTTCAGCTTGCCCTCTTACTAGCTGTTTCAACCTTGGGAGAATCATTCCTCTCTGAGCCTCCATTTCCTCTTCTGTAAAATGGGTAGAATATGCTTATCTAGCAGGGAAGTTGTGAGAGTGAAACTGAATGATAACCTTGGAAGTTCTTTGCAAACACTAGAAGGCTGGGGGAAAGGGAAGGTTTATCCTCAAGGGTGCTGAGCCCCTGGCCTGGCCTCTCAAGACAACAGATGGTCACAGCTTGTCTGTGGCCCTGACCACGACACAGGCAGGGATTTCTGCACTCTCCCCTCCCCCCAGTGCGTGTGCACACACAGCCCAGATGGCCCCC
>NW_017731919.1:741940-752858 GCF_001890085.2 Hipposideros armiger | reverse complement strand
CAGGGAGCTTGCCCAGGAGGGCGGCATCAGTCCCTTCTCCACACAGGCCTGGAGCCGCCACACAGCTGCCCCTCCTTCCCTGCCCCGCCCCCAGCGCTGTCTGGTCCAATCCCCGCCCTCCCCGTGGGTAATGGAATTCTGAATCATAGGATTTCTCTAAGATGGGGAAAGGGTGTCAGGGGCCTCCTTAGGGAGTTGGAGGGGGGCATTGACACAACATGGCTGGGGTCCCTTATCACCACATCGTGTATAAAATTTACTTTAAAGGGTTCCTAGTGAGAGAAAAGTCTGAGGTACACCGTTGACACCAACTGTCTCATTTAACAACCTTAGAAAGTGAAGCTTAGAGGGATTAGGTGTCTTGCCCATGGTCACACAGTGACAGCTCAGGGCGTTTTGCTGCCCCTGGATGCCAGAATGGGAGTGGGGTGTGTGAGGGAAACACACTCCCTCTATTCACACCATGCTGCTTCACTTCTGACACCAAACCTGTAGGCTTTCCACACTAGCGAATTCTGCAGCACCAGCTGGATGTCCTACAAATTTAGCTCAATTCTGTCACTATTCGGAGATAGCATCAGGTCCCATAGGTTAAGGGCTCAGTCCCACAAGACTGCCCCAGTTCAGATGCTAATTGCAAGTCCAGGTTGTCACCTGTGCTTTTCTGACCAATTGGCTATAAATTGGAGGTTCTCATGCCCCCTCCCCCCGATTTTATGAATTTGCTGGAGTGGCTCATAGAACTCAAGAAACCAATTTACTTACTAGATTACAGGTTTATTATAAAATAATAGAACTCAGGGGCAGCCGGATGGAAGAAATGCATAAGGTAAGGTATATGAGACGGGGTGCTGGGCTTCCATGCCCTCTCCCCGCGCGCCACACTCCCAGCACCTCTACAAGTTCACCAAGCTGGAACCTGAACCCCCATCCTTTGTGTGTGTGTGTGTGTGTGTGTGTAGGCTTCATTACTTAGGCTTGATTAAATCACTGGCCATTGGCTACTGAGCTTGCGCTCCAGGCCCTCTCCTTTCCCAGGAGGTGGGGGGTGGGAGGGTGGGGCTCAGAGTTCCAACCATCTAATCCGATGGTTCCCCTGGCAACCAGCCTCCATCCTTAAGTTACCTAGGAGGGTCTCAAAAATCACATTAACGTAAACTCAGGTGTGGTTGAAAGGGGCTTGTTATAACAAGACACTCATTTTACCCATGGCTCTGAAGCAAGCTACTTCAGGAACTGAGAATTAAGAGACCAAACATTATAACGAAAGATGCTCCCTTTGCTCTTACGCTTAGGAAATTCCAAGGGTTTCAGAAGTGAGCCAAGAACAGTGGATGAAGGCTAAATATATATTTATTATTATAAATCATACTATCACAGCCTGCATCAGGCCCAATGCACTGAGTGCCCTCCCTGAGCGTGCTCCGTGGGGACTGGAGCCGATTGAAGTCTGTGCATTGAGTGTTTTGGCCATTTGTGAAGACCAAATCACTTCTCTCATTGATCCTGGAAGACTTCCTAAAAGTGAGGGGGGAGGGGGGCACGGTTTAAGGAATTCTTCCCTTACCCTTCCATCCTTCTGTTACTATCTGGTGATCACCTGAGTTTGAAGGACTGCACTCTGTGGGTGGAGTTAAGGGGACCCAGCCTGCTGTGTATAGGAGAGCACTTGGCCTTCTGGGGGCTCCGCGTAGAAAGAGCTGCTTCAGGAGCCTGACCTTGCTCCCCAGAGGGGGCACTTTCTCCACAGAGTCCCATCCACCCCCAGGGAAGGCCACAGACCCAAATAAGGAACTGTCTAGCCCAGCCTGGGGGTGTGAATGAACTCTTATCAGATGGCAAGTCTGCAGGAAAGGGAGAGCTCTACTTGGGCTGTTTTGCTGTGAGAGGATACAAATACTCCTGCTTGGGGGGCACAGGCAACTTGGGGCACCCCCCCCCGCCCCCAGTAGGTGCTTCCAAAAGCAGGTCTGAAGGCCATATATACAGCATTTGAGACATAGCCACATTCCCAGGCAAATACAGACTCATGTTTTCACAGGGCCAAGGAAATGAGCTTTGGTGTAGGCTGGGTCACGGCCTCAGGCTTTTCTCTGGCGGTGGGTACCAAAGTGTGGACCAGGGAGGCAGTGCAGCCAAGAGTTAGGGAAGGCCTGGGCTCTAGTCAGACTGCTACAGTCCAAATCCTGCTCCGCTATGTTAACAGCTGTGTGACCTTGGGGATGTATTCATCTCTACCTCAGCCTCCTCATTTATAAAATGGGGATGATGACAATAGCATTGATCTCATATGGCTGTTGTGAGGGTTACACAAGATAAAGCATAGGATAGGGGCTGGTTCTGCCCCCTGTGCTGGGAAAATGGTATGAGGACCGTTCTATCATATCAGCTGGAAGGAACCTCCCTTACAAAACACACTCCAAGTTCTCCCAAATCCAAGGGGAAGTGACTTGTTCAGAGTCACTCAGTGAGGTTGGGCTACTGCTCAGGTTCTTAATTGTACCATTTATCACACTACTTTGTACCCCACAATGGACTGTGTACTTTATATACATTATCTTTTAAAATCGTTGCAGCCACTCTGCAAGGTGTATGGAAAGCCTTACAACAGCTAGAGAAATTGAGCTTCAGTGAGGTTAGGCAGCCTGACCAGGGTTATAAAGTGAGCCCGGATTCAGACTCAGGTATCCCTGGTTCAAAGCCCACATTTTCTCCCAAATCCCAGGGGCCTTTCCTCACCTCCAGCTCCGCCAGTGTAGGGGACTGGAGTGTGGTCTATGAACTTGGGAGGGAGGCAGGATCTCCTGGGGACATCTCTCCTGCAGAGGCTGACTGGCAGGGGCTTGTGAGCTAGGCCACAGGCAGGCCAAGTCCTTGTGTAACAGCAAAAGGGCTGTAACTGGCCTGGGGTGGGGGCAGGGAGATAGCATGCTTTACCCTAGTCCCTCTGAGTAGGGGCATAGGGGAGGGAAGGAAGGCAAGGAGTGAGCTGGGTGTGTCAGGAAGTAAATGAGACAGCACTTAAAGCTCAGAGAGACTGAGACAGAGAGAACGTGTGCATGTGTGTGTGCATATGCATGGACATGTGCACATGTGCCTGCAGACGTGCACATGTGTGCATGGTCTAGGTGTGTAGGTGTGCATGCTTGTGGGTGCTTAGGCTAAAGTGGACCAGCATTCTCAGCATGTGTGCAGTATGGCAACCTCACCTTTCTCTCCCTCAAACTTCTGTCCTCTTCTAGCCCTCCTTGGCTTTGTTGGTTGAGCCTGCTTCTGGGGCAGTTGGGTTCTGGCCTGACTTTTGTTCTTTTCCTTGGAAAAAGTGAGAGGAAATCTTGAGATCAAGTGCTACATGACCCAGTTCAGGAGAAGTTGCTGACCTGGTCCCCTGTTCCCCAGTTAGACCACTAAAGGACCTCGAGCAGAGGCCAGATCATTGCATGTAAACAATGATGATTGAAAGGAAGAGAAGAAAGATGGGTTGGTAGCTAGTGGGGGACTCAGAGTCCAAGAGGTCTTTATGAAGATGGGAAACAATTCAGCTTGCTGTGAGGAGGGAGCCAGGACAAAAGAGCAGGCAGGAGAAGTTAGTTAATGGGGCAAGGTCCCAGGCTGGACCCGGATGGGTAGGATCAAGGGCTGGGGTAGATGGACAGACCCTCAGGCCTTCTGCCTGCAAAGTGGATGGAGATCTAGATAAAGGTGAAGACAGAAGGCTACAGGTGAGGGAGATGTGCCCTTGGCTAAAATGGAAGAGAATGGCCTGGAATAAAAGGCCAGCATCTGAGGGGGTTGAGGGTAGAAATCAAGTGGGATGGATGAGAGGCCAGGGACAAGGGCCCCTCTGGGCAGAGGCTAGGAGCAGCCTGAGAGGAGCTACTCCTGGACTAGACAAGATAGAATGGCTGTGATGATGGGAGGGCAGGTTTGGAGGGCCACAGGTAGGTTCCTCGAGTCCACAACTGCTAGGTGATCAGGGCCTGAGTACCTGGCCCTAAGGGTGGGGACTTGAGTGAAGAGGAGGAGCAGAGGGTCTGGCAGAGGGTGAAGGAAATGTGTGTGGACAAGTCCAGTCACAGAGACTTCTTTACTGTGTCTACGTATGTCCTTCTGGGAGGGGCCATTCTTTTTCCCCATCATGGCCAATTTAATATGTTCAGGGAAAGTACTATCTATCATCAAGGTCAAAGGTCTTCTCTGTATTATGGAGTCAAAGCACAGAAAACAGCGAACAGGTTTGGGGTCCATGTGGTAACACAATATTTGCATTTGTTTAACTTTGATGTTACCGCATATGGCCCTGAAACCAGAACCACTTGTGATTTCTGATGTCCCAGGAAATTACTCCCTCTGACATCAGGTAATGCCTGTTCTTTGGAGACCTGTCAGCAGGGGTTGGTGAGCTGCATATCTGGCCCCTATAGACCTCACACTCAGCTCTGCCCTCTTGCCATTGGTGACCTGGATCACTTCTTAGATGGAGGCTTAACAGCCGTAAGAACTCCCCTTTTTAAGCTTTAATATCTATGGCTCATGCCTTCCCTAGGGCAATGGGGATGAGAGTAAATAGTTTTCTTTTCAAAGACTGTCCTCTCCCATTGATGTCAGATCATAGCAATAGGAGGTGGTGGTATCAACAAGCTGCTGCAAGTAAGGGCAACTGTGGCGGACCAGAGAAGCGCCTCGTTTATTTGCAGCCTCTTTTACCACTCCTCCTACATACACCCACTTCCAAAACTCCAGTGATCCCATATTTCTTGGTGCTCCCTCCAGGCTTGCAGTGTGTCATTATATAGGTTGTACACTGCACATAAGCCCTATTTCTAAAGGGGCATGAGTCACATCATACACACAATATTTTGTAGATCATGATAATTTTCCAGAAGGTGGCAACAAATTGTCTTGAGGAAGGGAATAGGGCATATGAACTAACCCAGACCAGCCTTTCTGAATGCACTGTGCTCTGCACCTTTAAAGGTGCTGGAACCCTCTAGCCCAGCGGTTCTTAACCTGTGGGTCGCGACCCCTTTGGGGGTCGAATGACCCTTTCACAGGGGTCGCCTAAGACCATCGGAAAACAAAAAGATATTTACATGACGATTCATAACAGTAGCAAAATTACAGTTATAGAGTAGCAACGAAAATAATTTTATGGTTGGGGGTCACCACAACATGAGGAACTGTATTAAGGGGTTGCGGGCATTAGGAAAGTTGAAAACCGCTGCTCTAGCCTGTCTGGTCAACTTGGTACCTCACCCTTCAAGGTTCAGTAAAGACACCACCTCCCTGGTGAGTCCTCTTCAACCAGGAGTGGCACGTTTCCCTGAGCCCCAGATCCCTTGGCATACACCTCTATTTTCCTACCTCACAAAGGATGTTGTCTATCTGTCTCCTCCACTCGACTGAACCATCATATTCACCTTGCAACCTGCCCTCCTGCTGAGCACCGCACTTACTGAGCTCAATAAAAATTTGTTGAAGAAAGAATATTAAACCTGTAAGGTTAACTTATCAAAAGCTTAGGTTTGAGAAATACTCATCAGCAAAAACCATTTCTGGCATGCCATGGGCCCACTCAGTCTTGGTGGTTTTATCCTTAAATCAGGCTAACCTATTGGACCCATGTGCCCAGAGAGTACAGTTCCCCAGGCCCTGAATCCCTTTACCAGTGTTTGGCTCATGCCTTGACTGGTGCTGAGGGACAGAGTAAGAAACAGCAGGGTAATATTTCTGCTGTGTTGATGGCATGGCTATCTAAGAGGACATTATTACATCTCACAGGTCTGCTTCCTGAGGTCCATGGAAAAAAGTTCTGTGATCTCTATGCCAGGAACATTTTGCTTCCTTTGAGTATGGCAGTATTTTTTTACTTTGCAAAGTGAGTTATTTGGTTACGGGAAAGCTCAGAGACAAATCTATGGCCCACTCTCTACGATGTGTACTAACTTTGCATTGCTGTGAACTAACTTTCCCTCCATCTTCTCTGGAATATGATCTATTAGAAATAACCTTTTTGTATTGTGGTAAATCACATTTTGGGAATGAGGCAGGTGGTAACACCTGCCCTGGGCACACAGCCATCATGTGCAGAGTTAGGTCTGGAACCCAGGTGCGCTGACTTCATCAGGCAGACTAAAAGAAACCCAAATGGAAAGGAGGTGAATGCTTCTGGGTCAGCCTTTGGGGTTTCCCAGGGATGTTGAAGTACTGCCAAAGATACCTGCATCCCTCACTTTAGGCCCAAAGGGAGCCCTGGAATCTTTGGGAAGGCTGAGGTGAACAGAACACTGAGGACTATCAAACTGTTGAGCCACCAGGCCAGGGGCCCTGGGCAGGCCTCACTCGTCTCTATTTACACAACCCTCTGTAGTACCTACCTGGCACATGGTGGATGTGCAGCTAACAGCTGTTACCAGATGAGCCCCACGTGGGTTTGACCATTCCCAGCGCTGGGTAGCGTGCCCCACCCGTTGCCTGACCCTTCACTATATTCGGTCTGAAAGTCAGGTCCATGTGTCCTAGAGGGCAGAACTGGTATGGCCAGGACAAAATAATCATCATTGCCTATGAGGTGAAGTTAGGGCCAAACATGTCGTTTCCAGATCCCGCCTGGCTCTGAGGGAAGTATTTTCAGATAACTTGAATCCTGGGACTGAGGGACAAGTCAAGTACTGTGTACTTGGTGCTGGCGAAGGTGCCCCAGGAGGGTGGTGATTGCCAGAGAACCAGCCTGTCCCAAGCTGCAGTTTCAGTGGGTTGGCCTGTGGTTAGCGGTCAGTGGGTTCTGCAGGATCTCACTAGCCCCTTCTGTTTCTTGCCTGCAGCTCTGTCGAAGATGCACTGGACACCGGAACACGCCCAGCCCCTCAACCAGTGGCCAGAGCAGCACCTGGACGTTTCCTCCACCACCCCGTCGCCGGCCCACAAGTTGGAGCTGCCCCCTGGGGGTCGACAGCGCTGCCACTATGCTTGGGCACACGACGACATCTCTGCCCTCACTGCCTCCAACCTCCTCAAGCGCTATGCAGAGAAATACTCAGGGGTCCTGGACTCGCCCTACGAGCGCCCCACCCTGGGCAGCTACGGCGATGCCGCCTTTCTCAACGGCGCCAAGGGGGACCCCGAGCCCTGGCCAGGGCCAGAGCCACACTACCCCTTGGCCTCACTCCACGAGGGCCTCCCGGGAACCAAGTCCGGCAGTGGGGGCGGCTCCGGTGGCCTCGGAAGCTCCCCGGTTTTAGCCGGGAACCTGCCTGAACCCCTCTACGCCGGCAATGCGTGCGGGGGCCCGTCGGCGGCGTCCGAGTACGGGGCGGGCTACGGCGGCGGGTATCTGGCCCCGGGTTACTGCGCGCAGACCGGCACCGCGCTGCCCCCACCGCCCCCAGCTGCGCTGCTGCAGCCCCCGCCTCCGCCCGGCTATGGCCCCTCAGGGCCTCTGTACAACTACCCCGCGGGGGGCTACGCCGCGCAGCCCGGCTACGGAGCTCTGCCACCGCCCCCGGCTCCACCGCCTACCCCCTACCTGCCCTCGAGCCTGGCGGCGCCCACGCCTCTGCCCGCGCCCGCCCCACCCCGGCCAGCGCCCACCTCCTACAGCTTCCAGGCTGCCGCTCCGGGCGCGGAGGCCGGGGTGTCACTGAAGCGCAAGGCCGCCGACGAGGGCGCAGAGGGCCGCTACCGCAAGTACGTCTACGAGCCCGCCAAGGCCGACGGCGCCTCCTACACCTCCGCGGACAACGGCGAGTGTCGAGGCAACGGGTTCCGGGCGAAGCCGCCGGGAGCCGCGGATGAGGCGTCGGGCAAGTACGCTGGCGGCGTCCCCCTCAAGGTTCTGGGCTCCCCGGTCTACGGCTCGCAACTCGAACCCTTTGAAAAGTTCCCGGAGCGCGCCCCGGCGCCGGCTCACCGCGGGGCCTTCGCTGTGCCGTCGGGGGAGCCTCCCAAAGGTGTGGACCCGGGGGCCCTGGAGCTGGTGACAAGCAAGATGCTGGACTGCGGGCCCCCGGTGCAGTGGGCAGACGTGGCGGGCCAGGGCCCGCTCAAGGCGGCGCTGGAGGAGGAGCTGGTGTGGCCCCTGCTGAGGCCGCCCGCCTACCCCGGCAGCCCGCACCCACCGCGGACCGTGCTGCTCTTCGGGCCGCGGGGCGCGGGCAAGGCGCTGCTGGGCCGCTGCCTGGCTACGCAGCTGGGCGCCACGCTGCTGCGTCTGCGCGGAGCCACGCTGGCCGCCCCAGGCCCCGCCGAGGGCGCGCGCCTCCTCCAGGCTGCCTTCGCGGCCGCGCGCTGTCGTCCGCCCGCCGTGCTCCTCATCAGCGAGCTGGACGCGCTACTGTCTGCCCGGGACGACGGCGCCGCCGCCGCCGCTGGCGCCCTGCAGGCGCCGCTCCTGGCTTGCCTGGACAGCGGCTGCGGTGCGGGAGCCGATGGCGTGCTGGTTGTAGGCACCACCTCGCGGCCCGCGGCCCTGGATGAGGCCACCCGCCGGCGCTTCGCTCTCCGCTTCTACGTGGCGCTGCCCGACGGATCGGCTCGCGGGCAGATCCTGCAGCGGGTGCTGGCCCAGCAGGGTTGCGTGCTGAGCGAGCGGGAGTTGGCGGCCCTGGTGCAGGGCACCCAGGGCTTTTCCGGGGGCGAGCTGGGGCATCTGTGCCAGCAGGCAGCTGCCGGGGCGGGCCTCCCGGGGCTGCAGCGCCCCCTCTCCTACAAGGACTTGGAGGCGGCGCTGGCCAAGGTGGGCCCCAGAGCCTCCCCCAAGGACCTGGACTCGTACGTGGAGTGGGACAAAATGTACGGCAGCGGACACTGACAGCGTCCCCGGGAGACCGCGGGAGCCGCCGCCCCTCCCTCCTCGCCCCCTCCGTTTGGGGGGGGATGTCTTTAACCCACCGGACTGGGAGGGTGCCGTGATGAATGTGGAGTGGGAGAGGGGAGGGGGCTTCCGGTGGATTTTTTTTTTTCGTGGGAAGGAAAATGCTTCTGCTAGGCAGATAGATGCCATATGCGCTGTGTACTCAGGTTTTCCCTATTTATTGTGGACGGGAAGCTCGCCATCTCCGCTCCGCATGGACGGGCCAAGCCGGTGTGGGCTGGCACCCGGGGCCTAAGGAACTCCTGCTCTCTCGCCACAATCCTTTTGTCTCCTCGTTATCTGAATGGCTCCCCTCCTCCTCCATTCCCCACCTCTTTCTCTGCATTCGCTTAGTTTTCTCTCCCGGTTGCTTTGTCGCTGGCCCCCCCCCCCCCCATTTCTTTTTTGCTACTCCCTCCCCTTTCTCGCCATTTATCACCCTCTGTGCTTCTGTCTCTATCCCTTGCTATCCAGCCTCTCTGTGTCTCTTGGTCCCTCTCCCTGCCTTCTGTCCCTCTCATTCAAAGACTGCAGTGTCCCTTTGCAGGAGATCTGGAGGTCCAGGGGCTGAGGAGGAGGGGTGTAGGGAGTTCCCTCCCACTCCATTACCCCTCACCCAGCTGAAACCTTGGGTCTGGGGTGGGGGTGGGGTTCAAACAAACAAAACAAAAAACACAAAACAAAAAACCCCAAAGAAGGGTTTGTTGTTGTTTGCTTTTGAGGGGGAAATCTCAGAAATGTAGCTTGTTTAATATTTAGGCCTCTTATTTTTGTAAGATGTGTAGAACTTGCTGTTTTTCTTTTTATTTTGACAACTCAGGAAGAAACTGACCTCAGAAAGAATGTTAGACTTTGGCTACTCTCCTGTGTGTCCGTCTTTCCCCCCACCCCCAACCTTACCCCCAGGGGAGCAGATTCTCCCAGAAGACTCAGAAAGTGAGACTTGTGGGGAAGGGGGTGGGGGAGGACCCAGAGCCCCACTTGGACCCCTGCTCTTCCTAGGACAGAGCAGAATATATTTGTAGGGATTCCTTCCCACATTCAAGGTTGAGGCCAGGGTGTGGGGGAGTTGGTCGTGGGATTTGAGAGCAGATAGGTCATGTTCCATTTCTGCTCTTCTCCCCACTGGGCCCCATTCTCAGTATTTTCTAGGAAGGGTTAACCAGGCTTGGGATGCCCTTGCTCACTTCCTGCCCCAGACACAGAAAGTAGTGTGAGAGGGCCCAAATGCGAAGGTGACCTAGGCAGAAAGGCCCCCAGAGTGGTCATTTCACTTGGCCCTTGTACGGGCAGAGGCCTCTGTAACTTAGGCTAAAAGGATTCCCTCTTGAGGGAAGACAGTCTGGCCACAAGTCTGGTTGGGCACAAAACTGTCTACAGACAGCCTTCCCCAAATGCTGGGAGGCTCTGAGGAGGGGTGAGTATCCCTTAAGGAGCAGGTTCTGTGAGGAAGTGTGCCTCTTCCATTCTCCTAGCATCCCAGGTCTGGAGCTGCAGGGGCTGTGAGAGCGGGGAGGAGACGGGCAGGCAGCTTTCCCCTGGCGGCGGTGGTGTATTCTTAGTCCTGCCCACACTTTCCACCAGAAGCCCAGGCTTGGTGTGCTTTCTTCTGAGAACCATATTCCTCCCCTTCCCACCAACTTCTGATGGGGCTTCAGCAGTTTGTCCCCTCCCCCTCAGGGAGCCCATTTCACAACTCTGACCTTGGGTCCAAAGTTGGGGGGAACAAGCCCTCACCCCTACCTCTTCTCTCTCCTACCCCAGCCTCCCTTCCTGTTCTCCGCCCACCCTTTCAGCTTCTGCAGCCTGTACCACTGCCCACTCCCAGCTGGAAGGGTGCCACAGGGAACATATCCGGTACCAGGTGCTGAGGGCCTGTACTGGTCGAGCAGTGTTAACAGGAAAGCTGCTCTGTGTTCGCCCCCCTTTCACCCTTGGTCTCTTTCTGACCCTCCTCTCCTTGGGGCTGGCTGATTGCAGGACTTGGGTGCCTCAGAAGCAGTACGGTGGGCCACAGGGTTTTGGCTGTAAAAGGCCCTGGGAGGGAGCAAGGAGTGAGGAAGTACT
>NW_017731919.1:738706-741230 GCF_001890085.2 Hipposideros armiger | reverse complement strand
TGAAATCCCTGTTATTCACTCTGGTACAGGAGGTGCCCACCAGGCACTGGGAATCCCAGGTGAAAAGCCACACCCTCAGACTCTGAAAAGCCCCTGGATAGGGAAAGCCCTTCATGCAATTCTGAGCTGTCAGAGGCTCAGAATTGGGGCTCATTGTATGCCCAGAGCCCTGAAGTATGAGGTACAAAGAAAGGCTCACATGTTTGTTGAACAAGTGAATGAATGAATGAATGAATAAACGAATGTGTGGAGGAAAGGGGGGTGGAGAGGAAGGCTCACCCAAAACCTAGACAACATGTAGCCCTTGATGGCTACAGCGATTATACTTGTATTACATTCTTGGATGGAAAGAGAGTGGGCAGAGATGGACACCTCTGAGTTCCAGCCTTTAAGGTCACGTAGGATCCTTCGTCCACCACCATCTCTTAATCCCCAAACTCTATCTTTGACAGCTCATCATAAACAGGGAAACAGAAAACTATGAAGGAGCATCTTGCTAAAAAGCTGTATGGAGATACCTGCGAGAAATTTGGACTCACAACTTCCTGAGGTCCTTGAATGCTCTAAAATTATTGCAGGGTGCAAGGGGAGCAGCACACCCAGGGCTCAGGGGTGAGGACATACCCCAGGCTTTCAGGAGGCAAAGCCAACCCAAGGGAGACCCTGCAAAACAGTTTCTCCTCTGAGAGAAACAACTGTGGGTGTGCCTGAACATGGGGGTTCTAGGGCATTGCCCAAAGGTTCAGCGACTCTAATCCTCTCAGCCCTTGGAGGTCCAGACCCCTCTTGCACTCCAGTTGGCTTATTACACATCTACTGTGTGCACACAGTGTGTGGTACTAAGGATACAGAAATGGTTAAGCACAGCCACTGTTCTGGGTGGGGAAAGCCAAGAGATGGATTATTTGAAAATACAATTGGTTAAAGCTGCTTGAGGAGGGACCATATCAAAATTTTTACATTCTCACATCTGGCACAATATTTGGTACACTGAATAAATGCCAAATCCTCAAATTAATTAATTTCCAGATAAGTGTCCTGATGGAGGATGTACAGTATGTCAAGAATGCCCAGAAAAGATCCTGACTCACGGTGGTGGTGGAGTGTCAGAAAAACTTCCCAGACAGGAGGGGATACAGCCCAACAAGGCTACGGGGCTGGCAACTGCACCATACATGTGATTTGTCACAAGAGCATAAAGTGGGGGCCTGAGTGGGAGAACATGAGGCTGGAGGAGTCATTGGGACAAAACCACTGCACCACAGGGAACTTCCATGCCCTGTGAAGACCTGAGGTTCCACGATGAAGCCCGTGTGTGTGTGTGTGTGTGTGTGTGTGTGTGTGTGTGTGTGTGTGTGTAGCAGGGGACTGATTTGCAAGGTAAGAATTCACACAGTGATTCAAGAAATCTTTACTGAATACTTATTATGCACTAGTTGCTATGGGGACAATAGATGGACATTACAGTCTATTACAGTCTAACGGGGGGACACAGAAAAAAGGCAGAGCTGCAGTGCGTTGTGGGAGTAGATAAGACTGATACTTAATGGAGTTGGGAGGGCTTCCCAGAAGGGACCTGTCAGCTGAGGAGTGACTGAGGCAGAACAAAGAGTGCAGGCAGAGATCTAAAGGAGAGCCAGTGCCAAGCGTGCTTGGGGAATGCAAACAAGTTTAGTGAGGGAGGCCCTAGTTTGTGTGGAGGTTGGGAGGGGACTGGAGGACCTTACCTTATCCAGGCAAGAGAGGGTGAGGGTTTGGATGCCCATTTAGGAGGATGGGAAATGATAAGAGTCTATAAATATTTAGTATGTATTTAGAAGAAGAGGATTGAGGCATTGATTGGATATTGGAGATAATGGAGAGCTAGGGGTCTAGGGCTTCTGGTGGAGGATGAGGGGTGGTAAATGAGTTAGATGCTGGAGACTTGCTGAATTTGAAGCATTACTGGGACAGCCAAGCTGGCAGCCCCTCCCCGACTCAGGGGGACTGAGTCCCATGCATCCCTGGGTATTGGGAAAGTCTCTCACCCCAATTCCTGGATTTTGAGAGACCCTCACTCTTAGCCCTTAGTTTCTGGAAGTTGGGAGATGCTCCTCCGATCAGTCGCATGCGTTAGAGTTCCCCTTTCCGGTCCTGGGTGTCGCCCCTTCGCCCCAGTCGAATGTAGGAAGCCCCCTCCCTCCCACCATCTGTAGGTGTTGTTAGCACCCCTCCCCCACCCGTGGTCATTCGGAGCTCCTCCCCCACAGTCGGTGGTCACTGTCACCACTGGGCGATGGCGGCGCGGGCTGCGGCTGGGGCCTTGGCCGTGGCCTTGGCGCTCTGGGGCTGGGCGCTGGCTCCCGCGGGAGCCTTGGACGCCATGGGCCCTCACGCAGCCGTCCGTCTGGCGGAGCTGCTGACCCCGGAGGAGTGCAGCCATTTCCAGTCACTCCTGAAGGCGCCAGAGCCAGACGTCGAGGCCGAGCTGGCCAGGCTATCTGAGGACCGGCTGGCCCGCGCCCAGACGCCGGAGCCCACATCC
>NW_017731919.1:704403-737741 GCF_001890085.2 Hipposideros armiger | reverse complement strand
GCAGGCCCTCTTAGTTGTCAGCTTTAGTTCCTTATTTTGAAATTATTCTTCCACTAAGATCTACCATTTATTGAGCACTAATTGTGGACCAGGCCCTATGCTAAGCAGTTATGTACATTATTTGACCTAATTTTCAAAACCCAGGATGGAAGATATCTCCATCACACATAAGGGAACTCTGGTGGCATCGTCAGGTTTTAGAATCCAGAGCTGTCTGAGCTGCAAGTATGCGCTCCAGAGGAAATGATCTGGGGATCATAAGGGAGCTTGGGAAGCACCATGGGGACCAGAACAGGATGCAGAGCTGTTAACTCTGAGGCCTGCTGGAGTGTGTAGGGGGCGGCAAAGCTAGAGGTGTGCCCTCTTCCAGGGGCCGGCTGCCGCCTCCAAGCTGCTCTCCCTACTCTGGCAAGGCCTCCTGAAGGTCTACTTAGCACCTCAAACCATTCCCACCTATCCGAATGGTTGGGGCACTGCCAGCCCATCCTAGGACCTGAGCCTGGGGGAACCCTCACACAGAGTCTGCTCAGACTATGTCCCCTGCCACAGGGGAAGGCAAAAGGACAGCCGTGGGGCTCTGCTGGGTGGGCTTTGGTGTGAGAACGATGACAAAATGACAGGCCAGTCCAAGAGGAGAGTTGAAAACAAGATTGACGTAACCCTTTATTGCAAATTCTAAAGTAAAAAGATGTACAGTACAAAGTAAAATTGAAATTTCAGACTATAAACTTCCAATCCACTTATACATTCTCAGTTCTCAAGCATTTCTGCCATTTCCGCATAAACGGAACAGGGAACAAGTCGAGGGGGTGAGGGAAGGAGATACAGCAAGGGGAAAAAAATTAAGTGTCTAGAATAATCACAAACCCCAGAAGCAAGTGAAAGGAAAGACATTTTCTCGACCTGCTGTCCTGGTGATGAGAAGCGGGGGGGTGGTTGGAGCAGTGCAGTTTAAAATGGCTCTCAGAATAGCAGCATTTATGGTACCATTTCAGCTTCCTTAAGTCCAAATAATACTTTGCCCTTCCCTGGTGCCTTTGCCTCTGTATCTCAAAACACTTTACAAAACATTTAGTTAAAGCCTCACAACACCCCTGTGAGGTAGGTCAGTATTATTATCCCCATTTTACAGATGGGGAAACTGAGGCACAGAGAGGTTAAGTGACTTGCCCAAGGCCACACAGCGAGCCAGCGGTCAAGCTAGGGATGGAACACAGGAGTTCTGTCCCTTTTCTGGAACCACTGGACCCCGCTCCCCTTTACCTATATACATTCTTCACACACACACACCACATGTGCACACCCGCCCACCCCACCCCACTTAGCCTCTATGTACAGCAAACAGCAGTGGGGGGCAAGGGCAGGGGGTGCCTCAGGAGTGTTTTAATGAAGGAAATCCTGGTAATCTTTAAAAGGGAATCCAAGAAAACACAGAGCTGAGCCACAACGCTGACCCTGTGCAAACCTTGGGCTCCTCCCAACCCAGACTTCCTCTTTTCTCCTGATGTCCCCCTGGCTGGCTAGGTGCAGCCGATTCTTTAGGGGGTGGGGGTACCTGAAAATGAACGAAGCTTTTTGCAAAACTTTGGGCAACATCTGAGAAAAGAAAGAGGCATCGTTACAGAAGATGCCCAGGACTCAAGTCACAAAGTCACAACCCATGGCAATCTTACCTCCACAGCAGGCCTGGAGGCTGGGGGTCGGGGGGGAGATGGGGACTGACCTACCAGCCATCTCTCTCCAGAGTGGAGCTCCTGGAGAGGACTAGAGTGGGCACTTCAGAATCCTCCTGAGTGTTCCTGGACCGGGAGACATGGCCTAGACAGGGATGTCCCCAAAGCGGGGTGGGGTGAGGGATGGGGAGGAGTGCCCCACTCCCCTGCACAAATGTGAACAAGACCAGCCCGAGTCTGCTGGTTTATCCGTGGGGTGATGGAGGGCAGGGCCCAGCATTAGCTAGCAGAGTGGAGGCTTTTGGGCATCGTGCTTGCCCAAGCTTTGGGGCATTGGGATGGTTTTTTCCCTCACATACTGGTGAAAAAGGCAGAAGTAAAGCCAGCCCAGCTGGGTTGGTGACATCACCTCTGGGGTACCTGCCAGGTGAACTGGTGAGGAAGGGGTTTCCTGGGCCTTTAAGCACCGGCCCAGTAGTGGGAGGAATGCTACATGCAATGGGTGAATGGGGATGGGGGTGGGGGGAGGTCAGGACCTTGCTTTTCTCTCCAATCTCCACTTCTCGGCCAAAACTTTGCCAAAGACCCTCTGATTTCTCTCCCTTCCATTCTCCTCCTTTCCCCAAATGTGCTAAGGTCCCAATTCCCAGACCCCTCCCAGGACTCTAAATTGGGAGAGTGAAGCAACAAATGCACACCAAGACAGGCTTCCCTTGTACAGTAAAAAGGGTCATTTTTATTGTTTCCTTTTTGGCTTATAGTAGTGATGTACTTCTTATCACGTCTCATTTAGAGCAGTGTTGGTTGGCCTCCATGCATTCACTAATACACTAATCTTCACTAGTGGTCTTTTATAAGTTTACATTGGTTGCAGCGAAAAATAAAATAACTTTGGGCAGTCGTTCCAGGGGCTTTGACTGGGAGTTTCTGATTATCTCTCCCAGTCAACTTCTGGTGCCAAAAGAGGCTCATTTAGAGAGGAGTGGGAGTAGGTCATGCTGACTCGGTAAGTTTTTCCTGCTCTTGCCCTCTGCTTGAAATTGTGGAGTCTCCTTATCCTAAGCAACAAGGAGGTTAAGGAAAGAGGGGAAAGTGTTTTTCACATAAACCAGCAACTGTATTAGCTGCTGCTCAGTGGCTTTGGCTCTGCATTTTAAATTAACAGCATCACACGTCTTTTTGCTTTTTGTCTTTTTTTTAAAGGTGGATTGTGGAGTATAAATACTGCACCAAGGACCTGGCTACAAAAAATAAATATTTATATTATATTTATATATCTATATATATATATGTGCAGTGATACTGTGGCTGCTGCTGCTTTTTGATTGGCTTCGTTAATATTTGGCAAAGCATTGCCACTTCACCACTCAGTAAAGACGTACAAAAACATCATCACTGATCCTTTCAGTTCAATGCCTGTTAACTGCGGGTGTAAACTGCTGGTGATGGTGTCATTTACTAGCAAAGAAGTGTGGAGCAGGGCAGGTGAGTGAGAGAGCGAGCGAGCGAGCGAGTGGGTGGAGGGACCATGGGGAGGGAGCGAAATGTGGGAAAAGTTAAAAAAAAAAAGTGGAATTTCAAATCAAGTGGAGGTGGCTTCTTCCCTATGAAGCTGGCTGAGGGGTGTCAGATACCGAGGCCCGTGTGTGTGACTGAGGAGAGAGCCTGCTGGGCTGGGATGAGAGTCTGGTGGAGGAAAAAGGTCAGATTTCAGAAAAACCTCATTAATATACTCTAGTAGCTTGATGACATCACTAGCATGAGCACTTGGGGTATCGAGCGGGAACTTATAGCTCTGTTGCCCATCTTAAGACCTAAGAACAATTATGAAGTTTAGCCAAATCTTGCATAGAAGTGGTTAGAATTTATTGCACATTGGAACAAAAAAAAATATATATTTTTTTGTTGTTTTGGAAAAGACCATTAGCAATAAAAAATTTTTTGTCTGTCTGTCTGGTTTGGGGATGTACATTGGCTGGCAGCATCTAAGGTCTAAGAAGAAAGAAAAGTATAAAAAATAAAAATAAACATGACAATGGCATAAGCCAGAAGCCATTTCCTATTTAATACGTTAATAATTTGTATTTACAAAAAGGCATGCCAATAAAATAAAATGATATATTACAGTATTTATAATTCTCTTAAAAAGAATAACCACACGTCAGCTTCTGTATTGTGCTGTTTACGATGTAGCCTGTATATGTTACTATACATTCATCCTAGCAGTTAGCAGGGTCACCAAAAGAAATGCCTTCCCAACCCAGTATTGGGTGCAGTACAAAAGTTCTACGGGTGATGCCGCAGAAGCTGGCTTATGAGAGCTGGACAGCTTCTAATGGTCCGACAAGAAAGAAAGCTCTGCTTACCAACTTGCTGTGGTTTGTTCTACGCAAAACTAGTCAGGTGGACTGTGAAAATACATCCCAAATGCTTCTACTGCAAGGCAGATTGGTGTGTCTGATTATGGGTTGTTTTTTTTTTCCTCCCTCTATTGTATGGTTCAGGAAGAATTTATTTTGATTTGGTTCACATGCTAACGTCTCTCCTCCATCTTTGTATAGACTTCCTGACACACTCAGCTGCAGCATTTTGGCTTTGAAATCTAGTCATCAGATGAGAAACACCTGGACTAAAAACTGTCTTCCCTAAAGCAGGAGATGGAATGGCAGATATGACGCTCCCCCCAAAGCCACCCTCCAATGACAACGGGCAGGTCGCTGAGCAGGTAGCAAAACTGGCTGAAAGGGAATGCGGTGGGGGGAAGTTGGACCATCTTCAGAGTTAGTATTAATTCGCTTTCTCATGAGAACCAGTGCCATCAAGAAACCAAGCGCGCTTGGTTCAGAGGCGGCTCCATCGCTACCACAGGTCCTGCCAGTGACAATTTCTTCTAATAATAAATGAAAGGATCTACAGCCACAGCCTCAGGGCAGCTGCCCTCACCACCTCTGTGGGTAAGGGAAGCCCTGCTTAGTGGACAAATGGGATGGAGGCGGGAGGAGTCATGCAGTGTGTGAGCCGGCAACAATCCCTCTATAGAAGAGAGAGGCCTGTTCGGAATCTCTGAACCCCTCTCCAAGTGGACCCAAGCCCAGAGAACGCCACAATGCAGAAGGGCATGATACTAAATGAAGTGAGCACCCCGTAACCCCCAACGAAAGGTTGTTTTAAGTTCCCCAAGTTACCCCCTAGAGATAACATGCTACTTTGAATAGCACGTTTATCTCTACCCTTAATAAGTGTCAGTTCTCCAGTATGAAGGCTAAATAATCATCATAAATATTGCAAAATACAAATGACCTTTTTTTTTTTTTGGAATTTTTGTTTTTAGCCCTAGGATTTGGTTTTACAGTGACATTATTAATACAAGCCATTTGAGATCAAAGTTTCCCCACGTACGGGACACAGAGCAGCATTAAATAGTTCATCTTTCGAAATGTGCAACAATGGCTGTATGTTAAGAGATGTCTGTTAAACATATACACACAACGGATCCATCTGCTTGTTGGATTGGGTTTTTTGTTGGTGGTGGTCAATTGGTTGGTTATGTTTCCCTACCCAGAAGGTGTATGAAAGACTCCTAAGAATTTATAAAGAATTGCAGTGGGTATGGAACTCTTACCATTTTTTTTCCCCCTCCAAATACAGTGAACGGTGCAGGGCTGGGTCCTGTCCAAAGGCTGACCCAGTGCAGGGGACAGGGTTAGTAGTGTCCTGTGGTGTATGGTTCTCATGCATGACTTCTGATCACGGCATGCCATCATGCAAATCGTTTCTACGCATTGAACAAGCACAATGTTTGGAATCGGCCTGAGCAAGTCCTCCTCAGCCTGAAGAAACCTGATTGTTTTCCCCCACCCATCTCCAAACCACGTGAAGCCCATGTGGAGAAGATGCGGTTTATGTCAAAGAAACTGACAAGTAAATGACATGGGCTAAATGTGAGTATGTGTGTGTGTGTGTGTTTCTTTTTGCTGCTTAGCTTAACTAATGTAAGAATGCAAATATAGTTTGCATGAACCAACAAACTTTTAAAGTGATGCTTTCTGCTTCTGAGAATCAACAAAATGGAAAAATAAAATCCATTTGGCTGCAACGGAAGGATGCTGGTCCCGGCAGCCACTCCTCGGTTTCTGTATCCTGTGAGTTTTGTCCTAAGTTGCATTGACTGATGTGGAACATGCAGTAACCACCTGCCCAAGCATTAGAAAACTGGTGAGTCTGGGGAGCAGGGTCCTTTGCCCTGGGCAGGTCACTGCTCAAGATGCAACCGTGTGACATGGTAAGCAGACTACGTTTGGTATAGATCTTCAGGGTAAAGTGTCTCCACAGCTGTTCTGCATTGATAATATTTTCAGGAAGTTTGTAAACAATCTTTCACTTGCAAGTTTTAAATCTGTACAATATTTAATTTTTGCTTTCCTCTAACACTTGGATTCTCTGACCTCTTTTTGTCTTTTGGCTCTTTCCCTTCTTCCTTCCTCTGCCCGCTGCTGTTTCTCCTTCTCAGGTTTGGTTACACTGTCATAGGATGGGAGGGAGGCTGTAGACGGGGTGCTCTCCTTTTTCTCTCGGTGTGTGCCTCCATTCTCCAGCTTATTGGAAGTTGTCTTTTTGCAAATGAAGCCCCGCCTTGCTAAATGTCCCCGGTAGGCGCGCTGCAGGACCACTGCCGATACCTCTTCCTGCTTGCGCCGCAGTGTGGTCGTGATTGGCTCGTAAGACACTTTGGAAGGATTAGATGCCACGAACCGCTCCTCCATCTGCTGCCGAAGGATGTCCAACTCCCCGCTGTCTCCCAGGACCCGCTTGGTGAAGGCAAAAAGGATGTCCAAGCAGTGGATGCGATCCCCGCTGACCATGGGCAGATCCATGGCGATGAGCTCAATGGTGTTGGGCTTGGGCACTCGGAGAGGATGCTCCAAGGCATCGGCAAAGTCTGCCAGCTTACAGTACTCGATGAACTGGGTGGCATCCGGGTCAAACTTCTCCCAGATCTCATAGAAGGTCTCAAAGTCGTCCTCACTCAGAGGGTCTGCACTCTCCTCCGTGGCTACACTGAAGTTCTCCAAGATGATGGCAATGTACATGTTCACGACAATGAGGAAGGAGATGATGATGTAGCTTACAAAGAAGAAGATGCCCACGGAGGGGTTCCCGCAGTCTCCCTTGAAGCCACTCCCCGGGTGTTCCTTATCCAAACTGCAGTCAGGCGGGCGGTTGAGGATGGGTAGCAGCAGGCCATCCCACCCGGCCGAGGTCGTGATCTGAAATAGGCAGATCATGCTGTTGCCAAACGTCTCAAAGTTGAACATGTCATCAATGCCGGCCTCATGCTTCACATAAGCAAAATTGGACATGCCAAAGATGGAGAAGATGAACATGACCAGGAAGAGCAGAAGGCCGATGTTGAACAGAGCCGGCAAGGACATCATTAAGGCAAAGAGTAGGGTACGAATCCCTTTGGCGCCTTTGATCAGACGCAGGATGCGCCCAATACGGGCCAATCGGATGACTCGGAAGAGGGTTGGAGAAACAAAGTATTTCTCAATTATATCAGCCAGGAACATTCCTAAGAAGAGGAACAGAAGAAGATATGTTGCTGAGACTGGAGATGTCCTCTCTCTTTACTTATGTCACCTGGCATATGGAACCCCTTAAGTTCAAAGGACTTTATAGAACGAGTGTCTTACTATTCAGTCTGAACTCTCATGACAGAAAGAGGAAAGTCACATGTTTCAAACGTCTCAAAAAGCAGAGAAAAACAATAAATTAGACACCTATGTACCTAACTCAGCTTTCAGAGATGCCAGCAATTCACAAAATTCGCTTCTCTTCATTCCCAGAAGCAACCACAATCCTTAGAATGGTATCACCATAGTTGTCTTCATAATTTCCTATGTATGAATCCATAAATAGTATGTAGATAGCACCCTACTATGTTTAAGGAATCGTACGGCATCTATCTTCTTTAGATCAAGTTTTTTTAGATCTCTGATTTGCTTCAGACTTAACATTATGTTTGTGAGATTGATCTGTCGTGTTAAAATAATTTTAGATTATTGATTTTAATGGCTGGATTTAATGAATAGGTCCTCATTTATCTGTCTTCCCACTCAAGGACAGTTAGGTTTTTTTCAGATTTGTGCATGCATGAATTTCCATGGTGTTATTAATTCCTTTCCAAAATGCTGTCAAATTTCCATATCCACGCCATCACTTCACTACCCTTTGGCTATGATGTCTCAGTTATTCTAATAATGCCACCAATTTTCAAAGTACATCCTTCCCGGCTCTGAAAAGACAGTTTTGGTTTCTCATTGCCCCATGTCCCTTCCCTACCAAATGAATCTAGAAAACTAAAGCGACTTCTCAGGAGTGGCTTTTAACTCAGATCTTCTAGGTTTTGTGTTTAAAGCCATAAATCAGAAACCAGTATCAGCAGGTAAAAATGTGAGGGCATGAGTAGGAAATAAAAATAGATGGTGAAAACGTACAAATGTGAGGGTATTTCTCTGTTTACATTCATCCAGGGGTCCGCCTCTACCAGATCACTTGCCTTAAAACTACAGAGCAATAATGGGAACCCATTGAGGGGCCACAGAGGGAAGAGGAGATGAAAAGGCTGGGGAATGACAGCTGAAGGGAAGGGATTGACACGCTCTCTTCCTTTGGTGCCTTCTCTCGCTGTTGAGGCCCTGACAAAACAGCACGAGCTTCAACTGACATTAGGGATTGACTTTCAATAAGGAAATAACTTTCAGCCAAGAGGATTCATAAGTACTGGGGTAATGAACAGAAGGGACAAGATGCAGTAAGTTCAAAGGAGGCCAGATAACCTCTTGGGGCTTCTCCTGGAGCTAAAACTGCATGGTGTTTGAGGTTTCAAGAAAATCTCTACCTCAGCCAGAACCCACGATGATTTCGCAGCTCCTTTCTTTTCACGTCTCAATGAAGCCATAACCAGCAACCATAAGAAGTTGGGTAACATATATAATACTGGCATTCCACGTATGGTGGGCAAGTAAGGCCTCAGGGAGAAGAGGCCTGAGTAAGGTTTTGTAGGGTGAACGTGTATTTGTCCCCAGAGAAAAGAGGAAAGAGATAGGGTAGACAGCAACCCAGGCGGCAGGAACACCATTGAAGAGGTTTTCCGCTTTTAGGAGGTTCCAGGGCTAGTTTCACCCCAATTCCTTTTAATTTAAGAAGATGATTTCTAGACTTTTGTTTCTGAACAAATTAATGATATTTAATAAAAATCCCAATCATCAAAAGTAACACTTTTCTTCCTCTTCATTTTTGAGTACCATCTGAGAATAGGGGGCATGGTTTGGTCTGTGGACTTCCCATCCCACTCAATGATGGGTGGGCAGAAAAAGTTTAAGAACAGTGGACAAGGCAGCATGGTCCATCGTGTGCTTTGTGGGAGGTTAGGGGGCTGGGTTTGAACCCCTGCTTGCTCACTTACCAGCCCCATGTCTAGGCAACTGCTCTTTGCTTCAGCTCCTCATGATACTTAGAAGGTTGTGAGGTTTATACAAATTAAAGCATGTAAAGCACTTAGAATGGTGACCAGCACACGGTCATTAAAATATGAGATTACCATTATTATTACTTGAAAAAGGGTGTTATGATATCAAATAAAAGTGGGACGGTGTGCTCAAGTTAAACAGGATTCTTTACTGCAGGACTTCCGGGAGTCCTCTCCAGGCTACTGTGCCCTGTGATCCACCAACGGGAAATTCAGTGTATAGTGTTGCCCAAAGTAATTTCATCCTGGGATTCTTTTCTTGATGAGAGAAAAGGTTAGTGTTCCATGTCTCAACACATGTTTGCATGTGCTGCTCCTGAGGACAGCACCAGAAAGTGGCACAGGCCACGGGGAGGGCCAGCTGCCCTCTGCTGCCCATAGTCACCACCTCGCTAAGCCAGCCTGGACACCAAAGCTCTGGAACTGGTTCCTGTGGGTCTCAGGCACTCTCCCTGTGCTGGCCTAGGTCTGTCAAACATACCAAGGCGTGTTTCCTTTCAAGAAGGCAAGGACACGTTTTGGGAGGGCAATCAGGGGGACAGCACCTCCTCTGCCTGCCAGGACATCAACCCTTCCGTGCCTTTAGGCTGAAGCGCAATGCCACACAGTCACTGTTACAAATCAGCTTGAGTTCTGCCTCTGCCACCTCTGAGCTGAGTGACCTTGGACATCTTCACAGGGAAAACAATAAAATAGCCTACTTCCTGGGCTGTCATAACGATCAAATCAGAAAATGCAAGTGAAGAAACTTCCAAACTGTACCTGGCACACAGCAAGACCTCAGTAAAATGAGCACTGCCATCATCTTCACCAGAATTTTCCTAGACCATTGTGTTAACACCGACTTCACAACCTCTTACTATCTCCTTTTCCATTTTCCATTGCTATTGTAGCTGTATTTGAGAAATAAGTTTGCCTACCCAGGGATGCCAAAAAAAGAAAAAAGAAAAAAAGTTTCTTCTATGTTCCCTGTTAGATTTTAAACTCCTTGAAAGCAAGAACCAAATCTAATCTTTAATTTCCCATTCAACCGTAGAATTTACAATCCAAGACTACTATGAACACTCAACTGATACTCACTGACCACGTAACCTGCTGGGCAGGCCCATGAGATGGCTTCGGGGAAAACAGGGGCTTAAGTTATGGGAGTAACCAGCCTGCACTTCAGACCTCTGTAGCTCGTTGCTCTCCCAGGAATCTCATCCTCATGGCCAGTCAGGTCCCCTCTTCCCTTCCCCGCCTGCCCCACTCACCCACAATGGAGAGGATGACGACCACGAAGTCAAAGATGTTCCAGCCAATGGTGAAGTAGTAGTGCCTCAAGGCAAACATTTTGAGCACACACTCACAGGTGAAGAAGATGACGAAGACCAGGTTAATCCAGTAGAGAATGTTCTCCATCTGCTTGCTCTGAGTATCTGTCTCCACCATCATTGTCACCATGTTAAGGCAGATGAGCATCATGATAACAATGTCAAAGGCTTGTTGAGTGACAAAATCAAAGACGATACCTTGGATTTTGTTCTGGTGGTTGTGTTGGGGGTGGGGCGAGAGGGAGGAAAGATACAGAAGGATTCATGAAAGCCTTTCCCAGCAGACCGTGGGAGTTGCCACCCTGTTAATCTAAGGCGATGCTTTCTTGTCTGTGACACTGGCCAGCTTGATCCTGCTGCTCTGTCATCAGGAGCATGGACAGACCCCATCAATACCACCTCACGAAGAGTTTTCTAAAACTGCCACTGTTCTCTTCTGTGTCTACGCCATCACACACTTCTAGATGTCTACCTACCTCTCCAGCTGCTCCTTTTTAGTCTCATTTGCTGGCCACTTCTCTTACTTAATCTCTTCTTTCTCTACACTTTCTCCCTGGGAGAACTCATCTATTACTGCTTACATAATATCCATGTAATTATGTTTCTCAAGTTCTGTCTTCTACAGCCCATATCTTTCCTCTGAATTCCTGTCTTGCTTAATTGACACCTCTCCTTGATGACTCATAAGCCTCTCAAAGTTAACAAGTCCAAAGCAGAATTAAGTCCTTCCTCTGCCCCCACCCAAAACTTGTTCTTCTCATCTCTGTTATTCATCCAGTTTCTAAGGCGGGTCATCCTTGTCTCTTTCCTCTCCCTCATCCCCCATCAAATCCATTGCAGGTCCTATTGATTCTTTCTCCAAAAATATAACTTGAATTCATCCACTTCAGTCCATTTCTGGGGCCCGACTCTAGCCTAAGCCAACATCATCTTTCATCTGGACTTCTAGAAGAGGCTCCATAACTGGTCTCCCTGCTTCTTCTCTTGCCCTTGTCCAACGTGATTTCCACACAGTAGCAAATGTGATTATTTAGAAACGTAAATGAATCACATCATTCTTCTGCCTAAAAACCTTTCAACATTTTCTCATTGGGCTTGCAACAAAATTGCTATTGTTAACCTGGCTTAAAAATGCCTTTCCCAGTCTCACTTCATGACCCTTACTCTAGCTCATCACCACTTGGCCACACTAATGTTTCCTGCTTTTATGCCCTGGGATGCTTTTCGGGATTTCTTTCCCCTGTGTTTTGGTTACGTCTCATCCACTCAAGTAGACCCTCCTTAGTGAGGCTTTCTGTGACTGTTCAATTGAAGTAGATCCCCCACCCTAAGCCTCCATTCTTCTGTCATGGCCTTCCAGTTAATTTTTTCTCACACATTCCATTTTTTATAATAGCTGTTAGCTTACTTATTTATTACCTATACCCCCATTACATTGTAAGTTCTATGACAGTAATGTCTAAATTTTCTTCATCACTTTATGCTTAGTAACTCATACACACGGATCTATAACTACAGTTAAGTCTTCAACGTCAGTAGGTTCTGTGACTTTAAGCAAAGCCACATATATAACAAAACCAATTTTACCATAGGCTAATTGATACCCACAAGAGTTAAGTTCCTATACATTTCATCAATGTTGTTGAACAAAAGGATGTTATTGGAGGACCTGCTATATTTGCTGAATGAGTGCTGAATTAATCACTGTTAATGTTTCCTGCCACATTAACTTCTATTTTTTGGTGTGGAAGAAAATACACTTCTATTTTTTGGTGTGGAAGAAAATACACTCAGCTTCCCATGTGCAAAGTACTGAACAGAACTTTAGAAATGTTAATCCTCTTTCATTCCTTTTGGGCCCATTTCTATCACAGAATGGAATCTCTAATAAACATCAAGGAAATACAAAAAAAAATTCACTTTCTTAAGATCTCTGATTTTTTTAATAGTACCTAGGCACTTGAGCTGGTGCTTATTTTCAGGATCACTTTAACTTGGTGGTTTTCAAACCACCAAGTTCTACAAAGCCCTAGGGTTTCCTTTCCCTCAGAGTTTGGTGAGGTGAGTAGGCCAGGAACAGGGTGTGGGGACGAGTAGAGAGAATACTCTGGGATTCCCACTCTTGATTCAAACAAAGTAGCTCTACTTTTATTTTTACAAATTAGATTGCCAGGTAAGCTTTTATTTTAAGAGTTCTGGTTTTTTGTTTGTTTGTTTTTTAAATGCAAGCCACAGCAGAAGGGACTCTGAGCCTGATCTTTGGGGGTTGTGTTCATGGCTTCAGGAGCATCTCCCTCCCCGAAGCAAGAGGACAGCCACCAAGAGGACGGTAAAGCGGAACCCCAGTCCCCAAAAGTGCTTTATGAAAGGCTCAGATCAAGAGAGGAAGTCAGTGCAGTGGTCAGGCCTCTACACTTTGTGAGGGGGGGAAAAGCATAACTATTGCATTGTTTTGTACACCTGAGACTAATAAAAAGAAAAAAAAAAAAGAGGAAGTCAGGACATCAGACTCTCCTACTTTTATCCTCTTCTGCTCCTGCAAATAACCAGGAGCATTGTTTTATCTTCCGGGCACATCCTTACAAAGACTGACTTGTTGGGTAGAGAGCTGAGAAAATAATGACCAAATCCTGTCTCATACTGGTGGGAAAGAGATCAGCTTTCATTTTCACTTTCCTGTGTTAATTTTTAGTTGCCTCTTAAAACATCTCTCTCCCAGAGCCAATGTAGTTAACATGCCAGTGCTCTGCTGTGGCCCAACAAGGCTCAGGGACAAGGACAGACCCAAATGCAAAAGCCATCCCATACCTTATCCCTGCACTTCTGCCGTTCTCCTCAGATCTTCTGGATGGGGTGGCTAGGAGAGGATTCGAGGCCACAGGCAGCCCATCACTTACCCCTTTCCTTCCTTTGCAGTGACCCTACCAGTGTCTTTTTCCCTATGGGGTCTCACTCTGGCCCCGGCCTGTACAATGCACTCACCAGGGGGCGCGGAATGGGTTTCTGTGGTTTCTTTGAGCCCAGCTTTTTCATGGCATTGTAGTACTTCTTCTGTTCTTCGGTCATGAAGATGTCCTGACCTCCAAAGTAAAGGAGGAAAAGAAAGAACGAGCAGTCACAACTGGTTCTCACATGCTACGGGTTTGGAGCCTAAGGTTCAACACTGAGAACCGAGCGAGACTACCCCCTGTCCTTTCCCGAGGTCCCTTTAGCTAACCGTTGTCCCAGAGGAAGGCAGACCTGGGACAACTGTTCCAATTCAAAGAGACACCTGCCTTTGCTTTTGGCTTGGGTTTTTAAAGATCTGCTAGGAAGAAAAGGATCATCCGATTTACAGACTCCCAGGGAAGGGTTTAACTTGAGAGCAATGACTTTGAAGCTAGTCTCATCTCACTGGTTCTTACATTTTTTTTCTGGCCTGCTTTCTTGACAAAATTCTAGGGAAAAAAAACTCATTTTAAAATAAAAGGATTTTCAAGTCCTAGCTAATGGTCCATTTATTTCTGACATTATTAAACATTTAGAAATCCTGGTGTAAGAAAATAATTTGGGAAGCTCCTTGGAGTTTGTTGGGACAGACCTGATTTACAAAATGAATGACAAGACTAATCTTTTCAATTTGCTTTGGAAAATTGTTAACCATCTGGGACACGTACGGAAGTGAACTTTCTAAGAATGGTCTCTCGAATCCCAATTTGCTAGTGGTGCACAGGGATTAACAAGGTTAGGTACAAGTCTAGACTCTGTCTACTTCCACCATAGCCATTTATCTGCTTTCCTTTTCCCCTGTCACTAGGCCCTCTCTGACCCCACTGCCCTCTGGTAGGAGGCCCAAACCAGTAAAAGGCCTGAAGAAGAAGACTGCTAGTCAATGTGGTAAACCACACACTGAGAAATCCAGCCCCCAGCAGTGTTAGTTGGGGCTAATGTCCAGTGGGGCCAGTGCCACAGTGAGGTGATAATATGGATTTTAGAGGAACAGAGGCCTTTTCTCTCTAGAGATAGGGACAGAGAGATAGATATGCCTCTCATCTGGGTTGACCTCTGGCCACTGGCAATGAGGGGAGGAGACCTATCTTTTTCTTTTGTTGATTGAAGTTATCAATGATGACACCAATGAACAGGTTCAGGGTGAAGAAGGAGCCGAAGATGATGAAGATGACAAAGTAGATGTACATGTAGATGTTGTCCTCATACTTAGGCTGCTCCTCAGGCTGTCAAAGGACAGGAGAAAAAGGAAGAGTCAGCTCCTCGCCTGGGGATCAGGTGGGTGATTCTGACCAGCCAAGGCCATCAGCTGTAACTGACCACTCGAGCTGCTGAACAAGCTGGGGCGGGGGGAGCCCTAGGTTCTCTCTACCTGTCTGCTTCTCCGCACTGGCAGGTCCTGCCCTCAGGCGGCATTATTTTTGCCATGAGTTCAGTGGAGAATACGTACATCGTGGGGTGAGGGCGAGGGGACGCTGTCTGCTAGGAGCCATACTTATTTCAAAGCAGCACGGAAGCGTAGCCAGCTCCATGGGGCCAGACGAAAGCAACAGCCTGATCATCTGGAGTCAGTGTAAGAGTGATGGCTTACTGAGAGGAGGAGGGTGCTGCCCTATAATCAATAAAACAAGCAACAAATGGTCTAACCCTCCCTCTCTTTCTTGATGAGATCCACCATGCTGCTTGCTTTCTAACCACCTAAGAAAGTTCTGGTGTCACCAGGTATATCCTTACCTTTCGGGAATCTACAGCTGCATACATGATGTCCATCCAGCCTTTGAAGGTTGCCTGGCAAACAGAGTCAGTCATTAGACTGTGCCTGTTAGGGGGTGGGCGGGAGTCTGCACAGGGGTCCGAGAGGCCAGGCTTAGGTTCAGTGAGAATACACACAGGTAGTTTGGGTGCAGCCTCACGTGGACATAGACTTTTCGGCTTATTAATAGAGGTCCCAGGGGAGCTTTGTCTTAAGTGCATGAAAAGAACATCAAAGTTTGGTAGGGAAACATGTTGACAATAGTAACTGGATCGATACTTTTACAAAAGGTCTTTAAAATGGGCCTGAGAAGGTTGCCTAAAGCTAGGGCAAACTCATACTTATGAATGAGTGGCAGGAATCTATTGAGGGTACTTAGAATTTAGTCCTCCATTGAGGAGGCCTTCTTTTAAAAAGGTGTTAAACAAGCAACGGGGGTCTTGAAAATTCATGGTTGCACTAAAAAACCAAGGTTGGAATGTCTCCCTTACGAATACGTACATGTTTATCCTGTGGTGGAGGCTATGCTGGCTTCATCCTAGAAAGCCCTTTCCCGATTCTACTCCTCCATCTACTCTATCTTGCCTGATTTTTGAAAACAAATGTGGGTAACCAATTAAAAATTTCCATGTTTTATTTACATTCTATTTATGTTTTATTTACTCAACCAGATTCTAAGTTTTGTTCAGGGCCTGGGCAGTTTCTTAGTCATCTGATGGCTCTCGTATTGCCAAGCACAGCACCTTGCATGTGGTGGGGACTCTGAATACAATGTCTGACTGGCTGGTTGATGTGCATTGGTCTCCTGGAGCTGCTCCAATTCAGATTCGATTTGTGGGTCCAATTTCTTGAACTGGGATAGAACAACAAAAGAGCTTTGGAGTGGGACGAACCACTGCTCATTCCATTAACTTTGCCTCCTACTATTAGCTGACAGCAAGTGCTTAATATGTAAGGTCGAATTGAGAGTTTCACCTGCACCATCGCATTTACTACTTCCAACAACCACATGATGTAGGCACAATTGTAATAGTAACAGAAATACATAATAGCAAATACCATGAATCAAGCACTGCTATGTGCCAGGCACTGTGCTAAGAAATTTTAGTAAATTATCACGTATCCCCTTTATAACCATGCAAGGTATTATCCACATTTAATAAGTGAGCAAGCAGACTCGGGGAGGTTGAGTAATTTGTCCAAGATTACACATCTCCAATAAATATGAGTGTGGCTCAAACCTACATCTCTGCCTGATTCCAAACTGAGGAGCTTTTATTGCATCATGGTCTTGTCAAACATTCTAAAAAATTATAGTGAGGTAAAGAGAAAAGTAGGCATAATGGAATGCTACTTAAAGAAACCTCTTTTCACTGTAATACGCTGAGACCTTTCTCTGGGGTTGACATGATTGGCAGCATCATAGCACTGCCATATTCCTTCCTTTAGTTAGCTTTAGTATAGCTGTTACGTAGAATTGTTCTGCTCCATCAAAACTGCCATCCAAACAAAACATTGTTTGTTTTTTGTCTATGCACTTATTTTCTTTACTTTTTTCTTTCTCTTGAACTACATACTCTGTCCTGCAGCAAAGAAAGTGCTCTCTCTGCAACTTTATTATGCTGCAGGACTCTTTATTTGTTGTTAAGCCTCTGAGCAGTGAGAGGGTCCCTTTGAGTGAGGTCTTAGAGAAGTCAGAGTGCTCGGGAAAGGTGTATCCCTGGAACTGGTTTGGGAAATGGCACATGGTTCTTTGTGACCTCTTAGAAATAATCCTGATTCTGGAAGCAGGGTTGAGAAGGAACCACGAGATGTCTGCTCCCCATCTGAATTGCACAGAGCTGAAAACATAACAACACTTACCACCTGAAGAAGCGCCAGATATCCAGCCCCAACGTTGTCAAAGTTGATCTTCACGTTCTTCCATCTGATTTCTGTATTGTTCCCCTCCATGAGCTTTTCACAATCAGTTTTATTGTTGACAATTTCAATTTCAAATCGCACTTCAGAAGTCTCATTAAAGCAGTAGTGGTACTTTCCCGCAAACAGGTTGACTCCCATGATGCTGAAAATCAGCCAGAAGATGAGACACACCAGCAGCACATTCATGATGGAGGGGATGGCGCCCACCAAGGCATTCACCACCACCTGCATTGGAAGGGGCAGGTTGCTGAGTGTTGGGAGGAAGGACCAGCAAGCACAACTTTTTTTTTTTTGATTTCCAGGAGGGGAATGACATTGTACGGCCTGTTCTGACTATAGACACATTATGGTCCTTTTGGAATTAAGTTAACTGAGCAGATCCACAAGTAGGACCAAAATTTTCTAAATCTATGAAATATATTTTGAGGAGTTCTAATAAATTACATATTTATTTTATCTAGCAACCCCCTGCCTCCTCTTCCCAAGTTGACCTAGGTCTTCTTTCCTAGGCACCAACCTGGACCAAAAAAAAAAAGTTTTAGTCCAGTTTCCCCTCTCGCCAACTCGTAACATATGCCCCATGGGAAACTGAGAAATCTCAAGCTCACTAGTTGCCTTTCAACAGACATTCCCCCTCTGCAAAACAAGGTATGATCGTTCAAAATCACAGAAACCCACCCTTTGGGGTTAGCAGTGAATCAGTCAACGATACAAAAAGTCTTTTTTATGACTATGCAAGGCCAGTTATCTTATTTCAGGCAATAGCTGAGCATGCATATTTTGCAAGCTCAAGAAAAAAAAAGCTATATTCCCTCTACCAAACAGTATAAAATAAAATCTGAATAGATGTTTTTCAGACATGATTCATTATTCTTCATCAGTCTTTTCTCTTCCCCCCCCCTCCCCCCGATTTTGCAGGCTTCTAAATCTAAGCGTCATCCCTTGCTTGGCTCTGCTGATATTCCTGCTCAATCCAGAGCTTGACTTGAAGCTTCACGGTGTATTAGAAATAGGAATGACATGTTTTCTGGGAGCGCTTTGGGTTAGATCACTGCTCTTAAAACCCAAAAAATTGGCATATTGTCAAAAATCATGGACTACAGTAAGCTCAGGAATGAAAAAAAAGCAAAGGGAAAGAAACCCCTCAGGAATCAAAGTTTCTGGGTTATTATAAACTTTGATTTTGCTTCACACTATAGGTGAGAGTAGCTAGACAAGACTTCCACTGTGGCAGCAATTTTCACTAGAGGAGTTCAAAGGGCTTACGGAAACAGCATTTCAGGTGGTGGGACAAAAACAAGGCTGCGTTCACCTTCTGCGCTGATCCTCATTTGCTGTTGTCTTAAGTGGGCTGCTGAGGCCCAGAAAAGGGACCCTAAAATGGGGAAAATGCTTCTTCCTTTTTTCCGGTGTCCTCGGAGAATTAATTGAGTTAAAATAAAGCGAGTGGATATAAATAAAATCTTTTAGTGTTTTGTTAGAAGGGGTGACAAGTATCACCATGCCCTTGCAGCTTTTCAGCGCAGGGAAGAGATGGGACAGGCTGCCAAACAGCGCAGCACCTAAAGGGCCAAAAGGGCCATGCCGTGGCAGGAACGCCAGGGGGCAGCTCTGAGCTCTAATTTGAGCCAGACTTGGGTTCAGGTTTTCCTTGTTTTTGTCTTAGATTGCAATGTCACTCATAGGACACATGGCTGAGAAGAGCTGTCTGTTCTGTCCTATACAAAAAAAGGCAATGATATTCTGCTAAGGAGTCACTCTTCCTTAGATTAAAATATTAGTTTTGTGTTACTCCAATTCACATATGAAAGCCTTTGATTGAGAGGTAGTTATTTCTTAATTCTTAGACCAAGAAATCTCTTCTAGATCTAATAGCTCTGTCATTAGTAGAAAATGATTATATTTCAACTGTTCATTACTTTGAGCAAGGAAAGCCAGAATATCTGAAATCTGAAAAATCCTCAATAGTAATTTGAAGAATATTCATATTTATTTGTTACCAAATTTGTCAGGTGATCAGATTTGAATTTTACCTCCTCATTTTACAGTTGCTCACCCTTTGGTGGGAGCACCAGAAAGCAATGGAATGTGCAAAAGAATAGGCAAAAGGAGGGGTGGCCCACAAAAGGAATCATCATTTCTCAAACGATATGAGAGTAGATTACATCAAGATTCAAAAGCTCAAGTCTATGTGACAGCATTTTGCAGCAGAGCTTGGGGGACAGGTCATGACCTTCTATTAGATCAACACAAGTATGCAGGAGGGAAGTAGGCCCCAAAGATCTGAAACCTAGAACTATTGCTTTTAAAAATCTCAATTCAGAATCTACCTCCTCTAGGGACTCTTCTCTCTTAACCCCATCTAGCCTGTCCTACATAGATGGTGTCTATGTGTTACAGATAAATATGGGGTAATATTTACAGCAGGAAAGAATAATTAGCTAATTGACTAAGTGATCACTTCACACTTTTATATTCGTAGATTGATCAAAGGAATCAATACACAAAAGTATTTACTGAGCCTTGTTCTCTCATATGTATAACATAAAAATCCTATAAAATCCAATGTACTTGTAAGATGTAAATGTACTTTCATTTATTAATCATAACCAAAGAAAAACTTCTTATCTTAGTTTATGAAAACAGTAAACAAAGTTGATGAAATTTGCTAATAATTCTTCCTTGCTATAAACAGTAGCTTTGATACGCTGCAATGTTAAACAGAAATTGTTTAACTGTGCTCCATACATAATTGTCACTGTGCTGATATTCTCAGCAAATAAAGGGTAAGAAACCATGCTTTCTTATTTTGAACCTCACATTAAAAAGATACATTACGAATACTAATTCAAGTCCCTCACTAAATTCGATCTCCTCTTCTGCTCTCGCTAATAACTCAAGTTATTCTGCATTGCCTTTAGTTACGATGAAATTCATTATTTAAAAAAACTAGGTATAGAAATATCACTCAAAGCTAGGTTCCAGCAATCTATAAAAGTTATTCTTTTTCCAATGGAGGTTTATACTTCATGATTGATACAAATCTCATTTAATTGATGAGAAAATTCCAAAGAATACTAAATCTTACAGCATTTTTGTCTTCTCTGTAATGCCTAGAACATTACCGCTCATTAAATACTTTAAAATCTGTCAAATAGCTTTTAATATCTGGCAGAGGGAACATGGCTTTAATGGACAACTGTGTGCTGACAATCAACAAAAATGCATGCATGTTTCATAGCATTAATATTATATATCCTCAAAAATTTAATAGCATAGCAACGTCTTTAAATGAAGATTACTATGGAGGAGAGAAAAGCAAAGAACTACATTAAGTATTCCTTTGCCAATAGCATGAGTGTTTCAATTTTCTGGTCTTTGGTTTGGGGAGGAAGAAACGAAGAGCCTCAAGTCAGTGTCCCAGGACAGGCTAGGGCCGTATGTTCCCTGCAAGCGAAGGCCTGAGCCTATCATTGGAGCAGCACAGTGACAGTTGAGCCCATCTGCATTGATGGTATTCCGTTCTTGAAGATCTCTTATTTAAAATTTTCTAAGGGTAATCTCTCAAATGTTGGCATACACGATAACCCAAACCAAGGAATTAAAAACATATGCCCCCATAGAAAAATAACATTCAAGTGAAACGTATGTACCTAATTCTGTCTATTACTGAGAAGTTACTAGAAACTTGGGTAAATTCAATCTTTTTTTTCTTCTTGCAGTTACGCTTTCACAGAAAGGCTGGGAAACTGCAGTTCAGGAGTGGATCCTGAGCCTCTCCGCCTGCCCAGGCAGAAGTGGTCAGTACTGTTTGTTGGAATCAACCAAATGAGGTGACACTCCTATACCAGAGCTTCCCTTACTAAACGTTTGTTTGCAATCCGGGTTTGGGTTCAAATTTGTTCCCGCCCACATTGTCTCATATGAGAGAACCTTCTTGTAGAGGTTTCACTTTATAATGCTTTTCAAATAAAACTTCCTACTGTTCGGATCACACCCATTCTGGACTTCTGGCCTCCTAAATTACCTGAAAGTTGACAAGGGAAAGTTTTTGGGGAGTGGAAACTGAGAGTTCAGGAAAGGTGAGAAGAGAAGGGCTAAAGGGAAGCGGTATGGCCACCAAAAGGGCTCCTGTGTCCAGATCACCCAATCATTTCCTCACGAGCAAGCTGGCACCAGCTGGTCACTAAGGACGCCTTCTGCCACAGGGGCAGGACTGGCGGTCATGCGCAGCCAGACTGAGAAGGTTAGTAACAAGTGTCAGTTGGGCATTTTTTTCTGGGACTTTCTTCAGGTCTTACTGGCCTCATTTTAGGAGCTGGAGGACTACCGCTGGAGTGTGGGTGATCACAGCTACTGGGTTCGGGTACAGTGACGCCAATGTCCTCAGCGGACTGCTTTTAACGCTCCGTCTTTCAGTCACCAACACGAATGATCAACTCTATAACAAAACTAGTATGACTTATTAAAAAATCTTCACTATCCCCTTCTGATAAAAGTGCGAAGGTGGGGGAGGGGGGAAGAGCGCTTTCATCCTCGTTTCAAAGACACCATAGCCAGCTAAAACGGAGTCCTTTGTAATATACTCTCTCCCTAAATTTAGCCTGAGCAGAACAACAACCTCGTTGCATACATTTTGAAATCTGTCTTATTTGTGGGAGAAAGACTTAGAATTCCAAGTTTTGTTTTTTAAACTAAAATCAATTTATGTTGCTGTGGAACTGACCTTCCTGCAGACGGCTTCGGTTGGGTTGCAGAAAGCTTATATTAAGTAAACCAAACTGTGACTGTGCTACAGAAGACAATGCAAAATTGATGCAAAAAGCATCTGTCTAAATAAACTAAAATAATAAAATTCCCAAGCCCCAGTGAAACGTTCATCTTCCTGTATAACTATGGTGGCTTCATGGAATGGTGGCCAGGGGTCACAGATGAGGAATGAATGAAGCCACACTGTCCTGGTATCTAGTTTCTCCAATTAGTCTTGCTCCATTCAGACTACTGCAAGTTTAATTTTTATTCCTACATTTGGATATTTGCACATTTAAAAACATATCCTCTGGTTTGCTCTCCTGCATGTATTCAACATCTGAATTGAAATGAGTTTTCTTGGTCTCGTTAAGTATAACAGACCTCTCTCCACAGGACAACTATTACCACCAAAAGCCAGTTGTCCACTTGATTTTGGGAAATTGACTTTTTAGTGTGTGTGTGTGTGCACATATGCACACACGCACAAGTTTTTAAATCAACAGAGACAGCAGAAAGGCACCAAAAGTGGGAGCCGTATTTCCAAGTTGGCAGGGTGACAGCGCTTGGCACTGTTTGGATTTGGGTGGAGTATCACCAAAGCAGGAATAGCAGGTGTCAAGAAATTTCAGAGCTAGCTGATATTCATCTAGCATTGTACCTGGTCGTTTGACAGTGTTAGAATAGGGGACTGTATAGCACGGGCAGAGGGGTAGGGGGTGAGGGAGGAAAGCTTTGCTATTAGACAGAGGCTGCCAGTCCTTATGGGACTGGGCTGAGAACAACAAGGTGCAATAAGAGGAATCAGAATAGAAAGAAAAGCATTTCTTTTCCCAGGGCCATGCCAAATTCTGCTCCATCCCCATTCCAGGCCTGCTATCAGGTCTTCAAGCCCTTTCTCAGCTGCTGTTTTCCGAGACGCCAAGGCCACAGTCCTCACCTGGCTGAAGGCCCTACCCAGCACTCTCCCTGCCTGCGGCCTCTGCTTTTCAGTGGGTCTCTGGGTTACAATTCCCCTTCTTTGCACCTGGTGATTCTCCCTATTAAATCAACAGCCCAGAAAGCTGCCCCAAGTGCTACAGGTAAGCCAGGCCAAATGAGAATAGCCAATGTTAACATGTTCTGCGGTGGCATGTTGTTGGGGGTGGGGCCAATATTAATGTGATGAGGCAGCTGAATGCAACTCCTCTCGCACGGGGCAGGTGCGGGGGAGAGAGTGGAGGATCAAATAGCAGCTGCATCACCGAGTTGGTGTTTGAATGATCTTTCCACCATGTGATCAGTTCTAGCATGCTTAAACAGTTTCCAGTGGCATGCAGAAGGATCAACTGCTCTTAGTATCTTACCCTCATCCCTTCAAATCGTGATAAGGCTCTTAAGGGTCTCAAAGCTCTTAGGGTCCTAAGGGACTTTATGGCACCTAGTTCCGAGTAGCCCAGGGCATTAGCTATAAGGCTGACTAAAGAGACCTACACGGAAACAGAAGAGAAAAAACAAAAACAAAAAAAGGAAACAAAACAAAACAAAAAAGGAAAAAAAAAAAGAAAAGAAAAAGAAAAGAGGTTCCAGAGTGTTAGAACACAGCCCCTAGCACTGATTATACAGGTGTGGCCCCCCAGGTAGAGGAAGTGGGTAACACCAGCTGCCTACTTCAACTTGGACTCAAACGACCTGGAAGGAAAGGTGGTTGAGAGGCAGAAGAAAAAACACAAAGGGAAGAGGAAATCGAGAGAAGGTGGCAGACATACAGACAAGTTGGAAAAGGGGAGAGGCTGAAGGGAGAGGGAGAAAATGAGGAAGTTCCATTGGAAAGAGAGGAGCCTAAACAGATGACAAAAACCTTACCCTCGCCCTTTACAGTCTCTGCAGGTCCCAGAAGTTCCCATTAAATTAAGCCAGACAAATTTAATGGTACCTATGAAAAAGAATACAGATAAATACACACACTCCACACAGACTGCCCCATCCTCAGCTCATTCACCAGGGCTTTCCAGTAGAGGCAAGCCCTCTTACTCCTAGGTGACAAGAAACCATTCGTTTGGGAGTTTGATGAGTCACTACATCAACAAAGGAAACACTCAATAAGTATCACAGCCGACTTTGCATTTGCCACGAGGAAAAGAACCAAATTGAGGCTTCTTGACAGAATTTTGACTCCATGAGAACTTCCTTAAGTAATTCTTCTATTTCTCACTTGTCACTATACTAAATCCCGCTTTTTAACCAACCCTGACTCCTTCACGTTAACTCTTTAACACTGAGAACTTGGGTGAGGCTGGACAATTGTATCCATACTTCTTTTTATAGTCCCCGTTCTTTCTATCCAGAGCTGCCCAAAATGGCCTCAGGTCTGTCCTTCCCACGAGAATCTTTTATTTTCTCATCACTAGACTAACAGCTGGAAGGATTCTTGGAAGAATTTTTAAAATTTTGTTTTATAGATGAGGAAATTGAGACCCATATACAAGACCCATACACCCAATACACAAGCATTTGCCCAGTGTCACATCAGCAGTTCTGCAGCCAGGGTTGAGATCTACACTCCTGATTCCCAGGCCAGAGCTCTTTTTTCCATGGACAGACCACCTCCCCCACTGGCAGGATAGATGACAATATCCCAGTAGAGGATTGTAGGTATCGGAACAACCCAGAGTTGACTATATTGGCACACTGAGGAGAGTTCTGCAGGACCCTAGGCCTAGACTCATGGTCGAATGCTTTCCTGCTTTTCCAGAGGCAAGCTCACCTGTTCTACCAGAGGCCTCAGAGCAGTTACCATGATGACCCCTTAACATTGGATACTAACTACACCTAGGACTGCGCCTGACCTGAGACCTGAAATACTTTTAGTTGGGCTCTGGGTTTCTTAGAAGTCTTTCCCTTATTCTGGGATAGGTTAAGATGTTCCTTATCTAGAACACAGAAGAAGCACCAATCAGTCGTTGTCCTTTCATCATCATTATCAGTAAAAATCTGCATGGAGATATCTTTTGACTACTATGGCCAAGTACAGCTAACTCTTAAACACAAATCATGTAAAATTGCCAGATTCTTAGTGAGACCTTAATAGGTACATCTGAAGGTAAGCTATCTCATTCCAACCAAGTACCTGAGTTCTAACTACCTCTGATCAGCTCTGTGCTATGAAACTATGCCAGGTAAAGACGGCAGAAAACTAAGCTGTGAGTGGCTATAGGGCCCAAACAAAGCAAGAGGACCCCCAGCTCTTTGGGGGTGGTAGTGAGGGTGATTTATCTGATAACAAACAGGCCTACAGTGGGGAGGAGGAGGAGGTACAGATGCCAATCCGGAGGTTGGCTCTAAACATTGTTGAGATAATCTACACTTGACTGATCAATCTGGCCAACTTCTCCCAAGACAGGATCAATAAGGACCCTATCTGGGTTATTCATTCCTAGTCAAGGACTTTCTCATAATCCTCTGAGCCTCCATGTTAAACTCCCATTGGAGATAATCAGAACATTGCTTAATGTCTACTCTAAGGAAAAATCAAACCTGAACAAGACAAAGGAGTTGGGAATTCAAAACTCAGGGTATCTATGGCTGCAGGCACAGAAAAAAGGAGAAGACACTGGGTGACTTTTTCAAAATGATGTGAACATGTTCAAACAGAGAATGTTTTCAGCAGTCTGAATTTAGGATGAGATGAGTGGTCTCTGCAAGTTCACATCCCTGGAACCGATATGCTGGTTAACCTCCAGATATGACGGGACAAATTTCCCTGGGGGAAAAGATGACAAAATTCTTTTACAGGACAAGATCTCCAGTGCAGCCAAGGACCTGAGCAAAATAAAAGGTTGGCTCTGTTAGGGAATTCACATAGCTTATAAATAAGGAGGGTTAACCTTAGAAGTTGTCTGGATTATTCCATGATTCTAAAAAGTACTCTTAGCAGCTTTAAGGGACAATAAGGAAAAATGAAAATTCTTTAGGGAAACAAACATGGTGATGAATGACAGGTTCAGACCTCAGATGAAATGGATGAAATGGTAGGAAGTCTCTCAGAGATGGTGCTAAATTAGAACCTAAAATTTACACTGCCGGATGTTCTAAAAACACCAAGGGACTAGACATTTTATCCAAAAGGACTGTGAAAACTCTGCTAATTCCAGCTGTCAGTCTAAGCCTTATTCTCCATCCACAACTCAAAAGTGGCAATCAATGCAGCCATGGTTTGGACTGGGGGGACTGTCGCTACTTAGCACACTCCACTTCTGCTGTGGTTATTTGTGTGTCTCCTCTTTTCAGGCCCTTAGAGAGAAGTGCCCACGTCTTGTACTCTCTGGATCTCCCACAACACCTGGCAGCAGGCTTTGCAAATTGTGGGTGCTCAGTAAACATGTGATGTGTGAAGACTAAATGAACTGTTCTGTCTGAGAGAAGTCCATAGAAAGGAGGGCCCTGGGAGTGCCTTGTTTCCAGAATGCTGGATTACCACCAGAAACCTGGAATCAGGCCAGAGCAGCCCTGCAAACTGGTGTAAGCTCCTCAGGGGCTGGAGCACGCCTGCCTGTCCTCTGTGACTCCCTATAGCTTCTGGGACAATTCTACACAGAGAATGGTATTTGAATTGCATTTGTTTACTAGTAGCTGCTACAGAGGTGCTCTCAGAAGCTACTGTCAGGCCCCATGGCAACGTAAGGATCCTGCAGCTCTCAAAAGCTGGAGGGATTTAGGGATTATTGTTAGTTGGCTACATGACTGTCTCATGCTTCTGATTTCCCTGCCACCTAGGATAAAAAGTGATAACAATGTTTGCAAAATAAATGGTGATGTGTGGGACTGTTAATGCTTTTAGCAGCTTATTGGGTACCAGAGGGATGTGGGATACCTGATTGATATTCTTGAATTCCATGATTACTTAACCCAGAGAGAAGAGGGACAGAGTGGTTCAGGTTAGGGTGGACANTGGCTTTTAATTTATTAAGAATATTAGTGCTAAGGCTTCTATCTCTTAATCCTTCCTCTCATTTCCTAGATAATAAGAAATGTTCTTAAAGTCTACTGTGGGCTGGATCATAACCAAAGACTAGTAAGCAGAGGTTCTAGAAACTTGGCAGATGTTGAATTTGTGACTTGGACTGAACAAGATCACTATTTTACAAATACCGTGTTTTCCCCAAAATAAGACATAACTGGAAAATAAGCCCTAGCATGATTTTTCAGGATGCTCGTAATACAAGCCCTACCCCAAACATAAGCCCCAGTTAAGATCATCAGCCAGATACGGCTGTTTGAATAAATGTAGATTTTTGTACATGAATAAATAAATAAAGGTAGATTGTTGGAGCAAAAATTAATATAAGACCCGGTCTTATTTTCAAGGAAACACGGCAGTTTTACTCTATTCCAATTCTCTTTCTTAGATATGATGAATATCCCGATGACAAAACCTTCCGTTCTTTCAGTTGAAAGTGCTTAGGTATTTTCCCAATAGGGAGAGGGAAACACCAAGCCAGGTCTGATGCACTCTCTGAGTGGGATATCCCCAAGGTCACTCAGCTTCTCAAGGGACTTAGTCAGCACATCACTTATGCCTATTTACATGGCAAGCTATGTTAAGGACATCGTTAACTATTCTTTCAGAGTTATTTTAGTAATTTACACATTAACGTCTTCAAATACATTAATTAAAAAACCCTTCCTAAGTAATGATGTGTAAAACAAAGCCAATGTTCAACAACTAATTTCAATATAATTAAAAAAAAAAAGATGATCCTATTCTTATTTTCTGGAAAGAGTCACCAAAATAGAAGAAATGAGGAAAGCCATCTTTGAACAAGGAGGAACTCTTTGCCATTTCAGGGAGATGTTCAGATAAAGAAATAGGTTCACTAGAAAATTTAAACCAGTCCTCAGAATAGTCCTTAGGAGTCCTTCTTCATCTCTTAGGTTTATCATTATTTTCTGAGGAACTTCCTAACTGACGTCTGTTGGTCAATTGATTTTAAAAACTAACTTTTATATTAGCAGGCAAGTTTTCAAGACTTTAGGCCAATAATTCGCCTGAAATTGGAAGTAGACTATAGCTAAGGATTTTTAAAAATCATCAAATTAACTTATGCAAAACTCTAGTAACTGCAAGACAGGAAATGTAAAACAAAATTGGAGAAATATTGAATACCAATCGGAAAGATCGCAGCACCGAAAGCCCCTCCACATCTGCTAGACTCAGTTCCATTAAACTGAGGGAGACAATAAATCCGTCAAAAATGTTCCAACCTTCTTGGAAATAATAGTAGGGATCCATGGCTATGAGCTTCAGGAACATTTCTGCTGTGAAAATTCCAGTGAAAACCTAAAGAGGGGGAACGCAGGGGTTAAGAAAAAGAAATGAGAAGAAGAATGCCTTTATCATTATCTTTGAATACAACATGTCCAAGGAGCCTCAAGAGCCAGCCTTGGTTAAATTATGCATCTGAGGACATCACTACATGTCCCATGACTACGCCACAAGATGCAAGAAAGTCTTATTTTCCTCTTGAATGATACTTAGCCCCAATGTTCCCATCTTTGTTGCCAGAGCCACCCAAATCACATTGTTCAAGAGTGCAGTGAAAAAATTATTCTAAGCTATGGGAATACCACACAGGTGACTCCTAAAGGGTCAGCAGTCATTTAAATGTGTATGCTTGGGGTGTTTCCCTATAAGAACCCTAAACACTTGTGTTATAATTATATTAGAAAAATACAGCATTATTCCTGATTTGATATTATGTATCTTATCAAACTTAAAACATACTCTGCAGGGTTTCTTATTTTAAATTGTTAAAGCAGTAGAACATTACTAAAAGCGTGAAAAATACAGGAAAAACACATCCATAGTCTCACCACCTTGCATATAACTATCATTTTTATATACTCCCTTTCTGTTTTTTTTTCAAATGCATATATATTTTGACAGAGTAGTAAAGTCATAGAATACATAGTCTTGGGTCTTATTTTTCACTAATCATGACTTTGTCCATCTTGCTACATGGTCTTCCTAATTCTCAATTTTACTGCTTGTATAAAATGCCACTGGGGAATATAGCCTCAGAAATTTCTTATTGTTGGATACATTGATGCTTCCTTTTGATTTTTTTCAATATGATAATCAATGAAGTTATAATTGTTTTAGATCTGGATCTTATAGGGTTACAAAAATGACTTCTTCCCTCCGTTACCTGCCTCCCACTTTTCTGTCTGACGGAGCACCTTGTGCTTCCTAATGCCTTCTGTATCCTGCAGTCTTAGGAATATAATGTGCAGAAGGAAAGTAAAATCCCATGGACACCAGTTTTGACAAGATCAATTTCCTTGTTCTAAGCTAACCACATGACATCAGACTCTTATTGAATATTATGTTTTTAGGGAGCTTTATATGCAATAGATTTAAAACTCATAGTAAATTACTACTTATATCCACCTGGTTACCAAATTTACACATGAAGGAGTTTAAGAAAAACACTGAAGATATGGTCTGAGGAAAGAATTAAAAATAGTGAAAAGTACTTAGATTACAGATACTGTTTAGAAATATACTGAATTAATGTATAGAAATAACAAAAACAGAATGACTTGAAGGAAACACATCAAAATGGTTACGTGGGCTAGAAGTCTTTGGTGTCCATATTCTTTTCTGTGGTTCCCCATTTCTCTAAACTAAAGATGCAGTATTCTAAAACGGAAAGAAAATATTCCCTGAAGAAATCTAGTTAAGCAAAATCAAAGGTCATAGTGCAAGCTAAGCATCTCTAGATAAAACACCCCGCTAAGTGAGGTCAGGGAAAGTAGGGGCAGCTAACCAATTCCTGACATACATTTTACCCTTAGTGTAAACCCATCAAAGGTTTCTCCACATAGAAACGTCAGCCTGCCTAATGCACACTAAGTAGGGACTGAATTCCTGTCCCTTTGGTTCCCGGTGAACACACAGTAAGTGCTCANACTGAGCCAAGTGTCCCGGTTTATTCAATTATGATAAATAAAAATCGTCAAAAGTGAGCAGTAAAGAAAGTTAAAGACATTTACTTCGCTACTGCTTTTTTTGTGGAGATAGGCAAGAGAGGAATAAGAGGATGGGGCATGTTCTCTGCTGTACTAGGTTTCTGTTTACTAGATTTGAAGAATAAGGAAGACAACAGGAATACAACACCTTTCTCTGATCACTGGCCTTAGTCTGAGCCTCCCTTTTCTCGAGGGCAGAGACCAGGCTGTCATCCCGGTGCCTCCACAGCGCCTCAGGAAGCACTGAGTGCTTGCCTGTGGATACAGTGAATAACTCAGGCCAAGGACAGCAAGCCACCATTTTTTTTTGCCTCTTGCTTTAGTGCTGACACTTTCCTGCATAGACCCGGTCCTCCATATCCTCGGGCTCTTCTTTACCACATATTTCTGCCTGTCTCAGCTTCTCTTAGTTAGTCTCCTACCTCACACATCAGCAATGCTTCTCAAGTCACTGGTGGGATCTTTAACACAGAATGTGGGGTTTCTCCCTTGTTATTTTTCTGCTTCCAGATTCAGCTTTGATTCCACACCTACATGAATGTGCCCACCTTCTTTAAAAACATTTCAAAATTCTGCATTCTTCACCTTTCCCTTAATTAAAAGAAAAGAAACGTGTGGCATCTCTAGTCCCTGCTGTCCTCAAATTTAGTCAAACTAGGAAGCAGCTCCTGCATCCCAGACCCTGTCCTAGTCTCCTCAGTTACAATCCAGCTAGAAGTGAAAGCCAAAACTGAGACAGTCAGTCCTAGCAGGGGAGGAGCCTGTGTGTCCAGTGCCCTGGAAGCCTCCAGGACTGATGCGCACTTACAACCACATGGATAGAGATACCCGAGTATAGAGATACCACAGACCTGACTCTTTAAATATTTGCTAATGCCACGGGTTCTCCAAGTCCAGTAGGGTGTGAGGGGAGAGCAGGTGGAGGAACACCACCTGCCCCATACCTTGGACAACTGAAAAGTAAACAGCAAGAGATCTGGTGTATTAGGTGAGAAAGTTTATCTCAGAAAGTTACTTAGAATGGGGCAAACCAAGCAGTGAAGACACTTAGTCATTTGTATTCTCATCCTGATGGAAAGGGGGTTTTAGGCTTGAGAGAGATCGTGCTGAGTCTACAGAAGATCAGGCTGTGGACGAGTGTGGACTCTAATCCCAAAGGCTCAAAACACCCTCCAAAGCATGTCAATAGACCATTATCCTTGAGTCCACAGCTAATCTGTGTTCTCAGAGAAACTGGTCTTGGGCCCCATCCAGTCTCTTCCCCAGCCAATCCCTCACGGTATTCTCCCCTGGACCTCACCAGGGCGCCACTGCTGAGCAGAATCATGAAGATGATGAAGGTCTCAAACCAATTGTGCTCCACAATGAGGAAGCAGGTTTTCCGCAGGATCCACCAAGACTTGCCTAGCCCTTCTTCAATGTTGACCTGGCAGCACTTGAATCGCTGGACACAACCTGGCACCAGCGGGAGAGGCAGGTCAGACCGCGGGAGGCGCCCCACCCAGCCCTGCCCTGTCCTCCATCTCCCAGGCCCCACCTGGCGCTGCCCCACCACACAGCCAGGGGTACAGTGGCTGCATCAGAACATCTGACTCAGAAACGGAGAGGGTGGCAGGGCTGAGGCTATGCTGCACGGCTCCCAGGGCCCTCTGGAGTTGGGAAGATGTGAGGGAAGAGAAACGGGCTTCAGGAGGCGGACACAGCCGGGACAGAATCGGCCTTTCTAATGGCAGTTTTTAGGCTCATGCCAAGAGAAAGTGGACAAAGAAAAGTTTGAGAATAGTTTGAACAGGGAAAACACTATCAGCCCCCCTCAAAATGATGAGGTGGGGAACAAAGTTCTTGAAAATAACCACTGAACCCCCACCCTCTCATCCAGCCATGACCCCTGGCAGAAATCTGTCTGTGAGCAGGGCAAGCATGACGTGCCCACGCCCTTTTTTTGCCCCCTCGCACCTTCTGTGAAGCAAGAGTCTGGATCCAAGTATTCCTCTGGCTGTTCCACAGGGACTTCCTCGACTTCCGGTTTGATATCGATGGTGCTTCCTTCAGAGGAGCTGGTGTCATCCAGTTTCTAGACATGCAAGAAAAAGGGAGATGAAGCGACTGCAGCAACTCGCCTACTCTGCAGGCTCTTCCCCCTCTGGTACGGATGATGTGCCAGCTAAAATTCTCTGCAATTCTATTACAAACTCATCATTGTCCAACTGACGACAGGCAAACAATTACTATAGGGCTTTCGAAACTGCTGTCAGGATGGAGTGTGACATTAAAACCCATTCACAGATGACAGTGATCCACACTAAACCAAACGTGGTTAATAGGCTGGTCTCGAGGATACAGCTCTCACAGATTAATGGCAGGGAAGTACTTGAGGGCTTGGTCCAGCCTCGGACCTAGATGACCTAGAAGCGATGGAGATAGATACAGGGGCATCTCAGGGATCTAGGTCATCTGGGGAAGGCCTAGAATGACAACAGGGGGGTCAGTCAGGTGGCTACTTCAGAATCTCTCCACCAAGCCCATGGCTGAACCACTCCCTGGAGCTGACAGGGCCCTGTTTGTTCTCACACAGGATCAAGGCTGGCTTCTTACATCTTTGCTGCCTTCGGGATCCGATTCGCTGCTAACGTCCTCTGTGTTAACGTTCTCAAAATCAGACTCGCCTACAGCAATGGGCACCCGCACAGTCAAGTTGGGGTTGTTGATGAAGGACATGTGGTCCTCATCAATGATGTACTTCTCCACACTGCTGCCAATGCCACTGGTGGTGCCATTGCCATTCTTCTGGAAGTCACCATTCCGGTGGATGTCTGCACCAGTGTGGTTGGCGATGCAGTTGGCCTTCTTTTCGTACAGCTCATCCAGGGGTTTCACTTCATCGGCCTCACGCTGCTTGAAGTGGGCCTGCATGAAGGCACGCACTTTCACTTTGGTCCAAGCCACGCCCTTCTTGATACGGATCACTGAGATCTGCAGGTTGTTCATTTCCCCATCGTCATCCGTGGCTGCCAGGTTGTCTGCACTGAAGGAGCTCAGGAGCAAGGCCAGAAACAGGTTCAGCACCTGTACCGGCAGCATCGGAAGAAAGGAGAGTGAATGGAGGATGGTATTAGGGAAACTATCCACTAAATTAGGAAACTGGAAGCCCACAGACTTCTGTGACAGACTCAAGGATTTCCGCAGTGTTTCGTTTGGCCCACATAGTGTTTTAAATGCTCATGTTACTAGGTGAGCATTTTGTCTGATTTTTGGTTGTAAGACAAGGAGTTTAGCACCTCTTTTCTTGGTTGGTGCATGTGTGTGTGTGTGTGTGTATACATACATACATATATACACATACATATATATACACATACACACACACACACATATATATGTATATATATATATATATA
>NW_017731919.1:694698-698163 GCF_001890085.2 Hipposideros armiger | reverse complement strand
CAGAGGGATGTGGGATACCTGATTGATATTCTTGAATTCCATGATTACTTAACCCAGAGAGAAGAGGGACAGAGTGGTTCAGGTTAGGGTGGACAGTGGAGGCAGAAGTCACGGTGGAGGAGATTTGTCAAATCACAGCTTCTCTAGGGCCACTGGGAGTGTGGTAGCTGAGGTATCTGTCTGAGTTCTTGGAAGGTCCAGAAGATGAAGGGCTTTTAGGACTCCCATAAGTGTCCCACCTGACTCTAAGCAGCCCTGAGGAATTAGAGTGAAATGAAGACTCGACGGCACTTCCCTGTTCTCTAGGAAGAGAATTGGCCCAGTGTACTTCAGTGCTCTGGGCCTTACCCCAAGCCCATTCCTTAATTTTTAGAGCTCAAGTTTCCATTTGTGGGAGGTAGAAGCCCTTCTGTCACAGGGAGCTATCAACAGTTGCTGAAGGGAGTGCTAAAACCTACTGCTGGGAAGGTCTCAGGCTGGCACCCTCGGGGGCAATACCCATTTGTCTCACTTTAAGGGCAGAGGGTGACCTCCTCACCTCATTTAGGTGTCTTCCCAAAGGTTGACTTTTGAAATGCAGAATGCAACTGGGAGCATAGTGACAACTCTTGGAAGGAGTCATTAACCTGGTAAGTGGCAGACACCTTGTTGGGAAAGGAATGTATTTATAGAGCAGATATCTGCTTCAGTGTGCTGGGCTCCTGTTATCTGAGGACGAGAGATTTCCATGCTGCTCTATTCTAGATCCTAGAAGTGTTCTATAGGTAGTTTACCATACAGCCAACCAAACCTATATTCTAAATGTATCAACCCAGCTCCCAAATGCTCAACTTTCTTGGCACTTCTCGACCCTCAGCAGGAAATGAATTCTCCATAGACCCTGGTCCTGCAATTCCCATTCACCCTTTCTCTCAAATGCTGATTTGGCTGGAAGAAAAAAGCTTTAGTTATTACACAGAATGAGAGACAATCATCATGGTTAGAAAAGCCAACAAGGACCAAATGCGGGTAGGGTGAGAAACAGTTATAGATGACGCAGCTTCCACCCTGAAAAATAACATGGGACATTATGGTCATCAAGCCTTGGAACCTGGAGGAAAAAAGGATTTTCTTACGTTTGATTATCGCCGTGGAAATGGCAGTGTGTGGGAAGAGGGGGCTTCATTTGGGTGTGAGCTCCCCTCTCCTGATAGGCTGACTTGTTCAGATCAATCTGCGATGAAGACTTCAGTTGGATGGCAGCGTCCATGGGAACAGTCAGCAGGAGAGTCTAGGAGACCCCCCCGCCACCTGCATCCCAGCAGCACCCACCTCATTCTCTCACTTGTCTCCTGGAAACTGAAACAGGACATCCTGCTCGTTTGAGACAAGAACCTCTCTGTTCCCAGCCTAATAACAAGGGGCTTGGACACCATTCCACTTCCCATTCCTCATCTCTGAATCTTTTAAGCCAAACCACCAGGGTAAAGAGCTGGTTGGTTAGTCCCCAGAGCAAACGCAGGGACTTTGGAGCCCCCTTCCCAGAGTTAAGATCTGACTGCTCTGAAAGCAACTTTACCCAGATCTACATCTCATCTTACACCCTGGGCCCCAGGCCACTCCAGCCATCAGAGGAGGGAAAATCCCTGTCTTTGTTTTCCTGCTAGGAAGGGTGGGAAGTAGAAAGCAGGACACGTACAGCCACGATGAGGAAGTCCAGCCAGCACCAGGCATTGGTGAAGAACTTGACGAAGCCATAGGCTGTCCACTTGAGCAACATCTCCAGGATGAAGATATAGGTGAAGACTTTGTCAGCGTAGTCCAGGATGGTACGAATGGTCTTTCTCTGCTCAATGTAGATGTCCTCGAAGGCCTGAAAGAGAGGCAGCAGCTGCCTATATAGTGTCTAAAGGTAGACGAGCAACATGGGAAGGACCACATCTTCGGTGCTCCTCCCGCCTGTGGCTGGCCTATCATGAGCTGCCTTCCTCTTTCACTTTACTCCCTTACTATACATGGCTTTCCTTTTTTTCAAAGCAGTATTATTGAGATAAATCATACAATTCAGCTATTTAAAGTGTAACATTCAATAGCTGTTAGTACATTCAGAGTTGTGCATCCATCACCACACTCAATTTTAGAACGTTTTCATTACCCCCAAAAGCAAGCCACATCCTCTAGCTGTCATCTCTAGGCTCTCCCCCTAGTCCTCGGCAACCACTAATCTACTTTCTACCTGTAGCTGTTTGTCTATTCTGGACATTTCATACAAATGAGGTCATACAACATGTGGTCCTCTGTGATCGGCTTCTTTAGTTTAGCAGAATATTTTCAAAGTTCATCCATGCTGCAGCACACATCAGTGCTTCTTTTTATTGATGTATTTCTTTTCTTTGATGAATAATATTCCAATGTATGGCTATACTGCATTTTGTTTATCCTTTCTCACTTGATGGACATTCGTGTTGTTTCTACTTTTTGGCTATTGTGACTAATGCTGCTCTGAACATTTGTGTACAAGTTTTGATGCGGACATGTTTTCATTTCTCTAGGGTATACACCTAGGCATGAAATTGCTGGGTCATATGGTAACGCTATGTTTAATTTTTTGAGGAATTGCCAGGCTGTTTTCCAAAGTGGCTGCTCCATCTTACATTCCCACCGGCAGGATATGAGGGTTCCAATTTTTCTACTGCCTTGCCAATACTGTATATGTTTATATAACAATTTTTTTTCTCCTTTCAGCCCCTAACATTATGGATACAAATGGAGGGTCACAGGGCTGGGAGATGCTCAGGTGAAAAAAATCTTCATACTACTTGCTTTCTCTGGAATTCCTGAGAGAGATAATTCCCTGATACGAAGCTACGAGCACTCTCATGTGCAGAGTGGTAGGCTATATATACACACGAGTGATTCTAAGAGAAGAGAATTCCTAAAGTGTAAAAAACAAACAAACTGGAAGTAGAAAACACATCCCGTGTCATGCAGTGGGAGGTGCCTGCTCTGAACAGTTCCAGAAGCAAGGGCAGGGCTGCCTGCAGGCTCACCTTCCACCACGGAGGCACACGAGCATCAGGTGTCCCAGTTTCATTACTGGGCAGAGGGGACAGAGGTCATGAGTCCACAGTCCTTCCCAGGGTCTTGGGACAAATAAATCCCCTCTGCTCAGTGAAAACAGCAACACCTTCCCTGTTGTTTCCCTTAACTCCATTTGTAGAAATCCATTCCATAACCCAACATATGTGAGATACCTAAGGCCAGTCTTCGTGTCACTGGAGGCTCTAAGCCCCTCCCTCCAAGGTCTCATCACAACTACATTCTGGTTTTTTCTTGGACATTTTAACTGTGGCTTCACTTTGCTATTTTGAAGTCTCATGCTGACTCATGGACTGAGCCAAGTGTCCCGGTTTATTCAATTATGATAAATAAAAATCGTCAAAAGTGAGCAGTAAAGAAAGTTAAAGACATTTACTTCGCTACTGC
>NW_017731919.1:685504-691043 GCF_001890085.2 Hipposideros armiger | reverse complement strand
AAATAAAAAAAACTAAAAAAACCCTAATTTTCTTTGTTTTCCTAACATTTATCAAAATAAAAGAGATTTAGCAAGGCAGTGATGTGACTTTTGTGTTCTGTTGTATATCTAAGTGTCAAGTCAGCAGATATAAGCTTTCTTTCTCTCTCTGTTTTAATTTCTTATTTTACCACACTGGGCATTAAGATTAATTTATTTTTAGTAACTTACTTTTGAAAAATGGGAAAGGCGTTCACTTCTTGATTTACACTTGCCCTTACTTTGTCACACTTCTGAAGAAGAGTAAGGAATATATTTTAGGTGGAGATAATAGTAATGTGCAGAGTAGGAGGGACTGAAACAATACATGAACTATATGTATTTGGATTATTTGATTATCTGGGCCATTTAAAAAGAAATATGTTGGTAAAGTGGGGGTGAACTGGAGATGGCTTTTTTTGAAGGCCAGGTTGAGGGATTTGGATTTTGTTTAAGTGGATCTACTATTGGTTCTTGAGTAAAGGAGTTACAGATGATTTTAGAGATTTGAGAAAGCCATTCCTATTAGCTAGGTACAGAAGAGGGAACTAGGAGTTAGGGGGCTATTACTTGCATGTGGGTTGATAAGGGTCTGGATTAGGCTACAGTAATCTCAAACTTTAACATGCATAAGAATCTCCTTGTTAAAAATACACATTTCCTTGGCCTCACCTGAGAGATTCTGATTCAGTAGATCTGGTGTAGGGCCTGGGACTTGGTCTTTTTTAATGAGTGAAACTTGGGTGAGGAATGATGTATATATAGAGAAACCATGAAGAAAGATGTATGAAAGACATCAGATACTTATTGGGAGAGGAGAGAAAAGAGTCAGAAGAGACTTACATTTATAGAGTCCTAGACACTAGGTGGGCAGAAGGACCAGGCAAAGGGGCCCCTGGAAAGGTGTCATCAGAAGCAGAAATAATAGGTGACTTTGTCATGTGCTCAGGTATCTGTAGACAGTCATGGGGAGATGTCCTTAAGACAACTGAGAATAGGAGACTAGAGAAAGGGTGGCGAGTCAGGGCTGGTAAATGTTGATCCTACTACGTAGCAGTAGGCAGTAGCTGTATTCACTGCAGGAGTGTAAAGACTAGAGGGATTAGGACTGAGGGAAAGGTGGCTGGGAATGGAGACAGGGAGAGTTAAAAAAACCCCCAAACATTACATGTCTATTTTTCATAGGTCAAATGAAAGAAGAGGGTGGCTGCCATAGCTGGTTCGGAGGCTGGTGACTAGGAACCCTCTACTGGTATGCTTCTCTATGGCAGAAAAGGAGACGAGAACTAATTAACGTGGAGGAGCTTACAAGGGATTACCTGAATCTGCCTTCTTTCAGCCCTCCTCCTTGCTCTATACTTGCAAGTGGGATTTGGCCTGATTTGAAAGATGGGTACTTCCCACGCACTTTAGTGTGTATGTCAATCATCTGGGGATCTCATTAAAAATGCAGATTTTGATTCAGTAGTTCCGGGGTGGGGCCTAAGATTCTGCATTTCTAATACAGTCTCAAGTGATCTCATTGCTGCTAGTCCTCAGTTCACACTCTGAGAAAACAGGATGGAAAATCTCTGTTGGTGAATGTTCTATATTCAGAGGCAGAAAATAGCAGGAGGACAGATCAGAGTAAAGCAAGAAAGTGATTTGTCATTTATACAGATTATATAAGACCTAAGATAGTTTGGTTGTGGTTCTCAGTGGAGGGCAACTTTGCCCACTAGGGGACAGTTGGCAATGTCTGAAAACATTTTTGGTTGTCACAGCTTGGGGTGGGGGTCACTACTGGCCAGTGGAGATACAGGCCAGGAATGTTGCTAAATATCCTACAATGCACAGGACAGTCCCATAACAAAGAATTACTTATCTAGCCCAAAATGTCAACAGTGTCAAGGTTGAGAAATTCTAGTTTAGACGAAGGAAACTTTTGTAGTAGAGAGAGCACAGAGTTTGAAACCTAGGATCTAATACAAGCCCTGACATTTACCAGCTGTGTGACTTTAAGAAAGTCACTTAACTTTGCTGAGTTCATTTCCATAACTATGAAAAAGTGCTGGCAGTTGTAGGGCTTATGACTCAGGAGGCTTCTGTAAATAGCATTCTCCTTTCCTTCATCTGTACTTTAAGGTTCTTGGGCCGAGAAAGAATAAAAACCAACACAGACATGGAAGACAGTAGAAGGGCTAAGCAGACTGGGCCTCTAGGCCAAGCGTAAGATGTTCAGGGCAAAGAACAAAAAGATCTACAAGCTGGTACTAACCACCAGGTTGCCAATAACCATGACCATCATGAAGACAATGAGGCACATGGCCTGGCCTGCCACCTCCATGCAGTCCCACATGGTCTCGATCCATTCTCCGCACAACACTCGAAAGACAATAAGGAAGGAATGAAAGAAGTCGTGCATGTGCCAGCGAGGGAGTTCACAGTCCACGTTGATCTTGCACACACACTCTTTGTAGCTCTTTCCAAAGAGCTGCATCCCCACCACGGCGAAGATGAAGACAATAATGGCCAGCACCAGGGTCAGGTTGCCCAGGGCACCCACGGAATTGCCAATGATCTTGATCAGCATGTTCAGGGTGGGCCAGGATTTGGCCAGTTTGAAGACTCGGAGCTAAAGGGGAAAACAAACAAACAAACAAAAACCAAATGATACTCTAGCCATTTTCTTAGCACATGGCTATAATAAAAACATATATCATTAGTAAGGTCAGCTTAAATATATTGAGTACCCAGGACTTTCTAACAGTCTTAGACTAAAATGGGAGAAACTGAGGCACAAATAAAGAAAAACTGATTAATTTCATAGTAAGTGAAAGATTTAGAACCATGAATACTGCCTCCAGTCCCCTGTATTAGTCCCTGGGTTGATCTACTTAAAAAAAAAATCCATACATGAACATATCCTTTTCCCATTGATTTTACCTTGATTTCTCAAGGGGCATATCAAGAAAAATGTGATTTATAGTGAAACAAAGATCAGTATGGAAGATCAGTATGGTAAGGACAGTGACAATAAATCATCTGTCTCCCTAAAAAAAAACACTTAAAAATGCTAAATCTCTTTTTGCTTGCCAATAAATAATCAATGGCTAATATGAAATTTTGTGATATGCTTGGAATAACTTGAAGGGGAAGTTGGTCTTCCCCTTCCTAAGTCCTAACTTAGGAGTTCCTAGACCAACTCCTAAGAAGGGGTGGTTCCACATATATCAAACATCTTATGAAAAGGGACTATACTTATATTAATTCAGAGGACAGAACTTTTAGTATCAGTTGATCATTAAATTTCTATATTCTATATCCATTCATATGAATGATTATAAGGTCTTGGCTAAAAGCCTGAAGATGGTAATGCATAAAGCCCACGAATAGAATGATAATAATGAGATTATCATCAGATGTCATAAGTTAACAAACTAACAGATAATATAATAGGAATTCTGGTGGAAACAACAGCACTGATTTGAACATTTTTTTCTTATTCAAAACTTGAGTCTTAGCTGAGAGTTCAAGATTTACCAGGTGTTGTTCTGTGTGTATATCTGGGTCACATATTTTTTCCCTTTCTGATTGGCTTTTAATTTATTAAGAATATTAGTGCTAAGGCTTCTATCTCTTAATCCTTCCTCTCATTTCCTAGATAATAAGAAATGTTCTTAAAGTCTACTGTGGGCTGGATCATAACCAAAGACTAGTAAGCAGAGGTTCTAGAAACTTGGCAGATGTTGAATTTGTGACTTGGACTGAACAAGATCACTATTTTACAAATACCGTGTTTTCCCCAAAATAAGACATAACTGGAAAATAAGCCCTAGCATGATTTTTCAGGATGCTCGTAATACAAGCCCTACCCCAAACATAAGCCCCAGTTAAGATCATCAGCCAGATACGGCTGTTTGAATAAATGTAGATTTTTGTACATGAATAAATAAATAAAGGTAGATTGTTGGAGCAAAAATTAATATAAGACCCGGTCTTATTTTCAAGGAAACACGGCAGTTTTACTCTATTCCAATTCTCTTTCTTAGATATGATGAATATCCCGATGACAAAACCTTCCGTTCTTTCAGTTGAAAGTGCTTAGGTATTTTCCCAATCGGGAGAGGGAAACACCAAGCCAGGTCTGATGCACTCTCTGAGTGGGATATCCCCAAGGTCACTCAGCTTCTCAAGGGACTTAGTCAGCACATCACTTATGCCTATTTACATGGCAAGCTATGTTAAGGACATCGTTAACTATTCTTTCAGAGTTATTTTAGTAATTTACACATTAACGTCTTCAAATACATTAATTAAAAAACCCTTCCTAAGTAATGATGTGTAAAACAAAGCCAATGTTCAACAACTAATTTCAATATAATTAAAAAAAAAAAGATGATCCTATTCTTATTTTCTGGAAAGAGTCACCAAAATAGAAGAAATGAGGAAAGCCATCTTTGAACAAGGAGGAACTCTTTGCCATTTCAGGGAGATGTTCAGATAAAGAAATAGGTTCACTAGAAAATTTAAACCAGTCCTCAGAATAGTCCTTAGGAGTCCTTCTTCATCTCTTAGGTTTATCATTATTTTCTGAGGAACTTCCTAACTGACGTCTGTTGGTCAATTGATTTTAAAAACTAACTTTTATATTAGCAGGCAAGTTTTCAAGACTTTAGGCCAATAATTCGCCTGAAATTGGAAGTAGACTATAGCTAAGGATTTTTAAAAATCATCAAATTAACTTATGCAAAACTCTAGTAACTGCAAGACAGGAAATGTAAAACAAAATTGGAGAAATATTGAATACCAATCGGAAAGATCGCAGCACCGAAAGCCCCTCCACATCTGCTAGACTCAGTTCCATTAAACTGAGGGAGACAATAAATCCGTCAAAAATGTTCCAACCTTCTTGGAAATAATAGTAGGGATCCATGGCTATGAGCTTCAGGAACATTTCTGCTGTGAAAATTCCAGTGAAAACCTAAAGAGGGGGAACGCAGGGGTTAAGAAAAAGAAATGAGAAGAAGAATGCCTTTATCATTATCTTTGAATACAACATGTCCAAGGAGCCTCAAGAGCCAGCCTTGGTTAAATTATGCATCTGAGGACATCACTACATGTCCCATGACTACGCCACAAGATGCAAGAAAGTCTTATTTTCCTCTTGAATGATACTTAGCCCCAATGTTCCCATCTTTGTTGCCAGAGCCACCCAAATCACATTGTTCAAGAGTGCAGTGAAAAAATTATTCTAAGCTATGGGAATACCACACAGGTGACTCCTAAAGGGTCAGCAGTCATTTAAATGTGTATGCTTGGGGTGTTTCCCTATAAGAACCCTAAACACTTGTGTTATAATTATATTAGAAAAATACAGCATTATTCCTGATTTGATATTATGTATCTTATCAAACTTAAAACATACTCTGCAGGGTTTCTTATTTTAAATTGTTAAAGCAGTAGAACATTACTAAAAGCGTGAAAAATACAGGAAAAACACATCCATAGTCTCACCACCTTGCATATAACTATCATTTTT
>NW_017731919.1:677644-681845 GCF_001890085.2 Hipposideros armiger | reverse complement strand
TCATGTCAGGTTAAGCCTTTGCCCTTCTTTCCATATCACAATCCCCCAAACAATTCAGTCCTAAAGCCCCTGGGTGGCAATTACGTGGAGGGAGGCCTGGTGGTGTGTGCTGGAGCCTAAGCAGGGCATCTACGCAGGGGAGCAGCCTGGCGTGGGCTCTTAGAGCCTGTGCAGGCCAAAGAGGGGTGTCCACTTTGGGGGACAGTCCAGCACGAGCTGTCAGAGTCTGAGTGGGATGAGGAGGGTATTTATGTAGGATGGCTACCCACCACGGGGTGTCAGAGCCTGAGCTGGATGGAGTTTCTATGTGGGGGAAGCCTGCTATGGGGTGAGGAGGGGTCCATGCAGGGGGAGGGAGTCCAAGTAGGGAAAGGGAGACAAGGATGTGTGGATGCTGGGGGGCCCGGCTGGGGGTCAGAGCCTGGGAAGTGTAAGGGGGGGCCCCAAAAGGAGGACACTGGTGTGGATGCTGGGGGGCCCGGCCTGGGGGTCAGAGCCTGAACAGGGAGAGGAAGGGCGTCTACATTGTAAGAGGTAACAGTGGCTTTTTGATCAAATAAGTAAACGTACTAAAGATAGTGGCAACCAGGTTTCTTTTTGTTGCAAAAGGAATTACACATACAGAAAGGAGAAAACGAATGAATCCTGTAGTGCTGCATTAGAATTGGAAGTGACAGCATGGACTCATGGTTTTCAGTATATACTCCTCGCTTGATCTAAACAGCCAGCCCTGTACTGAGACGGCCTAGATCCTCCCTTCTAAACATCACTTTCCACTAAAATAACCAGGGCTCCTTGAGAAATGGCTGATTCCAGGCCTGAGGCAGAAAAAATATAAAATTATCTTGGAATGTTTTGAGATACCAGAAACCAGGAAGTAATGAGGATGTGATGAAAGGACACAGAAGCCAGCTCATAGGGACTCCCATTGGCCAGATCTGGAATGGTTTAAATATTGAAGTAAATGACAGTAATAGGTTATAACCCATTGGATAAAACTGAAAACCATGAGTCCATACTGATATAAGTAAATAAAGAAATGAATCAAAAGTTTAATGAAGAACAGGAAATTCAGATAATTTTGAAGTGACTTCCTCACAAATATTTATTAATTATAAATGGAAAAAGAGAAACTTTTACAGGGAAGTAGCCTGGCAGACACCTCCTTCATCCAGTAATCAGTATCATCAGTAATGGGACAAATGGAAAGTGTGTGCCACCTGGTAGATGCAATGGGAAGATGACGAGCGTCACTTGGGTGATATTGCTGTCAAATGCATAATGAGTCCAATCCTGAGGAAGCATTAGACAAACCCAAACTGAGGGAATTCTACAAAATAACTGGCCTGTAGTCTTCAAAAGTATCAAGGTCGTGAGTCAAAAAAAGACTGAGGAACTCTCCCTGGCTGAAGAAGATTAAGGAGCTAGGACAGCTCAATGCAATGAATGGGTAACTCTGGAACGGAATCTTTTGTTATAAAGGGTATTACTGGGATTGCTGGCAAAACTTGAAGGGGCCTGAGAGTTAGATGGCTGTAATGTATCGGTGTTAACTTCCTGACTTGGACAGTTATATCAAGGCTCTGTAGGAGAATGCACTTGTTCGTAAAAAAACACACACTCAAGTATTCGGGGGTGACAGGCTATGTCAGCAACTTACTCTTAAAAAAATGTTTTTTATACTGTACTTGAAACTTCTCAGGAAGACTGAGATTGTTTTAAAAAAACACGTAATAAACCCACTGTTGTGTTCAATAGCTTGCAAAAAAAGGCAACAAAAGAATCACGACTAAGTCATACAAAAGTTGTATAATTCCCTGGGCTTCAATTTCCTCTACAAAACATGGGGGTTGGATGGAATTATCTGTAAGGTTCCTCCTATTATTAGATTTTTCTCGTGGGGAGGGCAGAAGAGGCAGGGGTCATCGATTTACAGAAGACTGTTCTCATCTTGCCTCAGGAACATCCATCTGCACATCTATAGACAAACACAGCTTAGCCCTTGTCCCAGCTGCGGGAAAAGCCTCACATTCCAACCATAAGACAAGGCTGTGCTCACAAAGTAGTCAGTCTCACTTTTTTCCACCTTCTTTTTCTCACATTCTGTCAGAAACTCTACCCAAATCTCCAAGCCTTTGAAAAGTCTCCTATTGAATTACCCTAATACAGTTCCTACGATTTATAGAGTATTTTTCACTATTCCAAAACCTTTTGTATAGGTTCTCATTTTATTCTCCCAACCACTGATGAGCATGGTGTTAACCTCATTTTATAGATCTAAGACACTTCTGGACAGAAATCAATGGCTTATTTAAGGTTAAATTATATCAAATAGGAACCAAAACCCAAATCTTGTGACTTCTAGTTCTGTGTTCTTTCTGCCCAACTCAGCAGAAAAGTATATCTTTGTGTTGACTGACAGAAAAGTGTATCTTTGAGTTTCTGTTACTGTTCAAGAAACACTTATGATGCAAGTTTTCCTGAGGTCCAGCACATATCCAACTGCCTTATCTGGCATCTTCACTCAGTGAATAGACATCGCATCCTGAATATGTCTAAAACAGAACTCTTGATTTTAAACTTTAAACCTGTTCCTTCCTCAGTCATTCCCGTTTCCCCCCTCCGTTACTAACCCCCTAAATCTAGGCACCATTCATTTCTTTTCCTTCACCCTCACATCCAATCACCAGCTGGTCCAAAGTATCCTGAACAATTCACTACTCTCCATTCCTTTGCTAATTGTACATTTACCTTCCCCTTGAAAACTCTTGTTCCTGGAGTGCTTTCTTATTTTAGAACTTGGTTCTGGTTGGCTTGTCTCATGGAGTCCCTGAATATTAGCTGCCAAAATTCTCCCCTCTCCTCTTCTGATAGTTCTGAGCACAGTCTTCTGAATGCTCACAACTAATTTAGGTGTGACCCTGAATCTCTGTAGATTATGAAGAAAGGGAAAAATAACGTTATTTGCTGGCCTGGCCTGAGGGCAATTCTGCTGGTGGTAGGTGAAAAGGCCTCTCAAAAAGCAAACAAAGGGCCGGCCAAGTGGCGCGATGGTTAAGAGCTGGCTTGGGACGCCAGAGGGCCCCGGTTGGATCCCACATGTGAGGGCCAGTGACACTGCCCTCTACAGCTAAGATGCTGAACAACAGCTCAACCTGGAGCTGGGCTGCCATGAGTTGCTGGGGATGGTGTAGGCTGCAGCCCCTGCTGCAGTGGGTTGCCATGGGCTACCGTGTGTAGCCAGCAGCCAGNTGGTATCTAAGAGAAAATCAAAATGGCACAGTTACGTGCTGCTGCCTTTCCATGGGATGAGGGGCCCCCAGACGCCTGTAGGAATGCCTGCAACAGAGGCCAGCAACCATGTTGTTTCAGCACATAGTGTTCTGCTATCATTTGGAGTTTGGGTGAAAATGAATTTGTAACTTTGGTTGTATGAAGAAATAACTTCCTTTAAAATGGAGAAGAGTAGATTTCCAGTTATCCCTATGATGCTACTCTTATTTGCACTGAGATATGCTTCTTGAGGAGAAAAAAGAATTACAAGCAGTTGTATCAACAACTGTACATAAACATCGCTCTTGTGAATGTCATCAAATATTCACCTAGGAATTTATATTCTAATGCAGCAGTTCTCAAGGTGTAGTCGAGGATCCCTGGGGTCCCTAAGACCCTTTCAGCGGGCACGAGGTCCTTCCATTTCCAACTACATATCTGTGTGGGGCCAGATTTTCTTCCTATGCTTCAGCCAAAACAATATATCACAGCAGACTGAATATGGAAGCAGATAAAAGAATCTACTTATCTTTTATTAAACCATGAAACAGATTTTGCAAAAATGTCCAACAATGCCATTTTTTTCTGAGAAAATAAAGTTTTCCGCCATAAAATGTTATTTATGTAATTGTGTAATGGGTATATTATTGTGATTTTTAAATAAAATAAATACATATTTTTTAAGATTTTTCTTAGCTTTTTTCAAATATAGTAAATATCAATAGATATAACTCACGAACAAAAGCTCTCTAGCTCTTTTTAAGAGTTAAAAGGGGTCCTAAGACCAAAAATGATTGAGAACTGCTGTTCTAATCGAATGTTCTGAATTCACAGTTGACATATCTTTCTAATTTAAGATTAGAAGCCCCTGGGCATTGGCCTGAGAATTTGTAATGCCAGGTCAATGCCAGGCCACCAGGTAAGGCCT
>NW_017731919.1:634381-674499 GCF_001890085.2 Hipposideros armiger | reverse complement strand
ACCACAACCACTATCAACAGCAAAATTGATCAAGTCATATTTCTCCATACGTCACCAGTGGCTAATAAAATATAGCTTACCCGGTATATCTCTATAGGATATTGTTGTCGATTGGCTCAAAATGCAGCTTGATGGCCAAGCCCCTGGGTCAGCCCAACACTCAGTAAGCCCACCCTCAGGCACCCTTCAGAGCCAGCTGGCAGCTCTCCTGGACAGCCTGTGGGAGTGCCCTGTGTCAAGATTGTGGGTCTTCATTACATCAAAGCAGTGAGCCTGAAGCACGTCACTGACCCAGACATGCAGACTGGAAAGACTACGGAGTCATCCTGGATGTGTGCCTGGGAACACAGTAGCCCACAAGGACTAGCCAGACAAAGGATCCCTCTGCCATATGTGTTTTTAGAGTCAGAACTCAAAATATTAAACTTTAATAGTGTGTTGGGACTTAAGGCAGAAACTGTGCATGTGAGTGTATATGTGTGTGTGGGGGGGTAGAGTAAGAGGTAGGGAGACTGGGGGAGAGGGAGAGACAGTGTGAGGGAGGGAGGGAGAGAGGGAAGGAAGAGGGAGAAAAACCAAACATCAGGCCGAGATCATGCTCAAATTGAATGGGAACAATTAGATCTGACATGCCTGTGGTGCAACTCCTAAGGAATAATGAGGCCCAGATGACCTAGAGGGTTCTTTCCAATTAACTGTTTACTATCTATCAAAATTAAACAACTCCTGAGTTTTGGAACTTAATAAGTAAAACAGATAATCACCAAATCACAACTACTTGACTTCAAAGTACATTATGTAACCAATTTTTTTTAAAGTGCATATTTCTCTTCTAAATAATATCATACATTAAATATATGACTTAAGCGAACATTAAAATAAATTTGGCACAGATCAACGAATGGTGGAAACTGGAAGATAGCCCGGAAGTTGGACTGGAGAGGGAAAACAGCCTAGAGCTAAAAATTTACCAGAGACAGTCCCCATATGGATTAGTAACATGACAGTGCAGGCAAATGTATAGTTACATTTCATGAACTAAAACGGCTCACTTATTTTGTGGTGGTTGTCACTAAAGGTGAAAGGGGAAGTGATTTGCTAGAGCACTGCAGGAATTAATGTGAGAAACAGAATGAGAAAAAAAAAATAATCAGAAGTCCTTGGCTCAGGCTGCTGAAACCAACCCACTGCACCATGCCTCCCATTCTGTCACCATGGTTGGTTTCCTGCCAACAGCTCCTAAATGACATCTTCTAAGTTCTGCAGAAAGAGGAAACAGCCAAGGGATCACAACAGCGAGCAGAAGCGGCTGGGGCCGCAGCATATGTGGAAGCATTTGTCTTCTAATGAACTATTACTTTCTTTTCAACTTGACTCTAGCTTTCAGTATCAAAGAAGGTGTCCTACAGGCAAAACACGTTCAGGTCACAAAATCAGAAGATGGTGCTCTATCTTACCAGATTTCCTACGGACAAGACATGTTCAAATTGTGGCGTCATAGGATGGTGCTCCATTGCCATAAACAGTGTATTCAGGACAATGCAGATGGTGATGGCCAAGTCCACAAAAGGGTCCATAACAATCAAGTTCACAATCTCTTTCAGCTTTATCCAATAGGGGTGACACTCCCAGATGAGGAAAGTATTGGCAAATTTATACCAGCATGGTGGGCATTTTCTCTGAGACTCTTCCAGCTCTGTAGTGAGTAAAGAACAAAGGTGACCCCTCAATCACATCAAGAAAACAGAAGGGATAATTACAAATCCTCATTGGGGCATTACCACTGTTATTAACATGGAAATCAAGGTGGCGTGAGTGCTGACTTTCCCTCTTTTCCCCTTCTCTCAAAGGGAGAGAGGAGGCGTGCTCAGCACCAGGTCACTTCCCAGTTAATAAGGATCTAGTTATAAACAAAACTCAAGCCATCCGTTTTGGGAGCACAGCATAGTGGTTAGGAGCTTAGCTTTTGGAGTCTGACTCCCAGGTTCAACTGGCTTCCACACTCACAAGCTGTGTGATCTCAGGCAAAGTAGGACTCCTCTGTGCCTCAGTTGCCGCATCTGAAATGGCACTTACCGGGTACGTCGCAGGTTATAGAACTAAGCTCATACTCATCCATTCATTAAGGATTAAATGAGCTGATGTATGTAAAGCAGATGGCACAGTGCCTGGCATAAGGTAAGTCCTCAATAAAAGGTATTATATTATACATTGTATCATTAACTTATTATCAGAGAAGCAGTCGAAAGCACAGACTCCGAAGCCAGACATAGCTGGGTGCAAATACCGGCTCAGACGCTTGCTCCCTGGGGGACCTTGAGCAAGTAATTTCAATTTCCTGTGAGAATTAAATGAGCTAAAAAATAGATCAAGTGCCTCAGAACACCCTAGCGTACAGTAAGTGCTACAGAAATATTTGCTATTATTATTATCTTTACAGCAGAATCAGTGTCGTCAACCAAGCCATGTGGAATGTATCTCGTATGTTCCCAAAGAAGTACAAATCAGTGAGTTTATAATTCCCAATTCAGTTATGAATGTAAGTCCCATTTCCAGTTCTCCCTTCCTTCCTCTTTCTCGTCTCTCCTCCCTCTACCTTTCTCCTTCTCTCTTGCCGTCTCCCACTTTTGTCCTTTCCTTCTCTCCTTATCTGCTTCCTCTCTCCTTTCCTCAGTCTTGTTCTTCTTTCCCTTTTCTTTCTCTCCTGATTTTGTCTTATACTCTCAGTCTCTTTTTGTCTCTTTTAGAAGCAGAACCTGTTTTGTTTGTTTTTATTTTCCAAATAAGATTTCATGTAAGCGCCAATATACAAAATAGATAAACCAGGAATTGCTCTAGTTAAGGCAGGAAAAAGAGCTTGGAGCTCAGTCCAATTCATTTCTTCCTTTCCTAACGTAGTTCCCAGAATCCTAGGGCTCTGATAAACACAGACTGAAAATCACTGTGCTAGATAATCTCTAAGGTCGTTTACAAAGCAAAGTCTAAAAAGGATGATTAGACAGTCAAGGCAGAGAATCATTCGGCTAGCAGCTACAACCATGTAGGTATGAGGCCCTAGGAAACAAAGCTCTCCTCAAATTGAGTATGAATATACTAACTAGGATTACGGAAGTCCAAGGACTTTGACCTAAGAGAATGGCCTTTAAGAGGTGTAACCTGGCAAACCTGTCAGCACGATAATCCTTATAGGCAAGGTATTGTTCTACAGGGTTGGCTATAACTGCATCCCCCTCCACCCAATTCTGTTGACAAAACCAAATCATTCAGGGAATAAAGGCAAGTTTTCCAACATTTCACTAAGAACAAGATGGCTGCCTTCAATTAATCTACTTCCCTTTTGCCAATCAGCTGGATGGTGCCCATGGTGATGGCTTTATTTTAGATGGGGTGCTTTGGTTGGGTTTCTGATTGGCTCCCTGGTTGCTAAGAAAATGGTTGCCTTGGTTTTTCAGATTTAAGGGCCACTGTAAGCGCCATGTGGGAGTCTGCGTGGGAAAGGAAGTCTGTGAAGAAAATTTGCTTTGGCTTCTTCCTCATAGAACTCCCTCCCTTCCCAAGGTAAATTTAGTATTCTTCCCCAAAAAAGAAAATGAAAAGGTTCTCTTATTTCCATAAATTCTTGTAGTACATATTTGGAAATCTGGTTCCGTTCCTTTTTTAATCTCCTCCCTTCTCCAAATGTCTGCTGCTCACCGGCACGTGGAGGTTGAAGCAGCTACTGTTCACGTTTCTGACAGTTGACACAATTGTTATGTTTTACAATGAGCTAGGCTCCAAGTCTTTGCCAGACAGTAAAGAGGGGTTTTCCTACCCTATGGGGCACCAAGAAGATTCCTAGAGGGAAAGATACGAGGTATCTCTCATCCACATTTTCTGAGGAGGAAATATTCTCTGGATCTTTTCTGTTCTACCAAAAGGAAGACAATGTGGAACCTTAGCAGCTAGAAAAGATCAATCACGTGAATAAGTAAGTCTATAAAGTAGCTCATAACTTTGCAATCTTACTGGCCCCACATGTCTGGAATGGAGGAAGTATCTGGTCTGGGGGAATGGGTTAACATATGGGGGTGAGATGCCCAAAGGTTTGTGGGGTTTCCCTTACTTTGCTCCTGGACATGTTCAGAGAGGGTACTGTGGGTCTCAACTTCAGAAGTACTGGAAATTGTTTTCAGAGATGGCCTCATATTTCCACCAAGATGGTGGCGTTAGCTGATCATGAGGTTTCTGAAGGCAAGGGCTTCTCTCAGTTCAGTTAAAAACTTTTAAGCACTTAAAATTTGCGAGGCACTAGGAATACACTGATGAACAAGAGTCCCCACCCTCAGAGCTTACAGCTGCACCAGGAAGGCAGATACCAGAGAACTGTACTGACACTTGATGTTTGTCAGCTATATAAAAGAATGAATAAATTGCGGCAGCAATGGTTATAGCCAGTTGCCTCTACAGGGGAGGGTTTTTGTAAAATTAATTAATTAATTAATTTTTTTAGTGTTAGTTTTAGGTGTACAGAACAATGCAATAGTTATCCTTTTTACCCTTCACACAGAAGCAACCCCCCTTCCCCATCTACTGCCCTCCCACCCCCGATATCATACTTATCTATTACAATCCCATTGACTCCATTCCCACACTCTACTCCACGTTATGTGACTATATGCATATATAATTATAGTTGACATACAATGTTATTCGACATCAGCTTCAGAAATACAGTGCGGTGGTCAGGCCTCTACACCGACTATGAAGTGGTCTCCCTAACAAGACATGAATCCATCTGGCCCTACAGGGGAGTTTTTGAAACTGTTTAATCTGAGAATCAATAATACCAAGTGCCTTCATTACTTCCTCACTCTTACTTCACTAACTCTTTCCCCTTTTCCCACAGCTTTATGGCCAGGAAGTGACACCATACTACTCTTTGCCTACACCCCACCCCCAGTCCTCTGAAATAGCCCCAAAACTGATGGCTTTGCTCACTGTGAATTCTGCTGAGTTTGCTGGATCCTGGTGAGCATGTTTGCAACAGGATAGGGGTGAGGCAGAGAACACAGGACTTTCTCATTATTTATAGTATTCTGGAATTTTCCACTGTGGTTTCTAAGCCATTAAGTAGGTAGGAGCCTGCTTCTTTGGTTTTAAATAATAATAATGTTAATCTTTGGATTAAAATAATGTCAGTTTCCTAACTGCGGGTCTGAGAAGCAGCAGTAACAATTGCTCCCTCAATTCTGGCTTTTCCTGTTGTAGTGATCATTAAATCCAGAGGGACCAGGGGTTAAATAGGATGGATCTCTCTTCATGGCTTTTAATTCCCTCTCATGTTTTTCAGCTCCAGCCACTCAGCGCTCTTTGCTTACAGCACTTCTGTCTCATCAGTTTTAACAAAGGAAGTTAAACACTAGGAGAAGGGATAGAAGGCAGGAAAAGGCATGAAAGGTACCGGCAATGTGAACATGAGGGCTTAGAAAAGGGGGAAAGAAGTGGAATGGCTTCCCACTCAGGAACACAACTGCAGCTGTCTCTCTCTCCCCTGAGCTTCCCTTGCATCTTTTTTTTTACGTGCGTGCTGCTTGGCAGAGGGTAGAGAATGAAAGCAGGACAGAAAGGGAAAGAAGAGAACAGGGAGAAGAGGAAGAAAAGGGAATAGAGAAAGATAGTAACACTCCACTGGTTTATCACCAACTCAGTAGAAGGATGGAAGCACTAGGCCTCTAGAAGGAATCCTGCAGCACAGCACCAATCCCACCATTCCAAGCACAGCAAAATTCAGTGCAACAAACATTTTTTGAGCAAATATATTTGCCATACCCCTGTGTTAGGTCACTGAGGTAATCAACAAATAGCTGTTGCACTGTACTGATAGTTCTCCTGTTCTGATGTCTTTGCCAATAATAAAATATGCCTGTTGTTAGTTTGCTTTCTCAACTGCCATAGATAATCACAGAAATCTTATATTGGTCTCCAAGTGAAGAATAAAACTAGCCAAAGTTCTTAAAATATTGTAGTATTTTTTATCTTGGAATTCTTATGATCTGCAGCTATTTAACTGCAATCTCAAAGTACAAGCTATAGGGCTTAAAGATGTTCTATCAGACAAGACCCTCTATGGGACTGAAAGAAAACAGGAATAACTAAAGTTGTTCAGGTAGTTGAAAGCAGTTGTTCAATATTCTTTTTACTTGCTACATTCTCCAGATTAGTCTAGGTCAAGTGTAACTCCTTGCCCATATATACGGATGTAAACGCTCCAAGGGAGTTTCTTTCTAGGGATTCTCCCTTCACCACAGACACCCCTATCCAACACGCGCGTGCGTGCGCGCGCGCGCACACACACACACACACACACACACACACACACACACAGAGCAGAAGTGGTGTTGGGCCTAGATGATTTAAAAAATAAGTTGTCCCAAGGACACCAGGGTAATTTTGAGTCTCTCTATCTCAGGAACTGGTTACTGTTAGGTTAGCCTGGGTATCTGAATTCTGAGGAACACCAATTTGAGACCTGAAGGATAACCTGGATCTGAGTGGATAAAGAAGTTGTAGTACATATACACAATGGACTATTACGCAGCCAGAAAAAGAATGAAATCTTACCATATGCAACAACATGGATGGGCCTAGGGGATATTAAGCTAAGTGAAATAAGCCAGACAGAGAAAGTCAAATACCATATGAATTCATGTATGTGTGGAATCTAAAAAACAAAATAAACGAACAAATAAAACAAAAACAAACTCATAGATAAAGAGAACAAATTGATGGCTGCCAGAGAGGAGAGAAGTTGGGGGATGGGTGAAAAAGGTGAAGGGATTAAGAAGTACAAATTGGCAGCTATAGAAACAGTCATGGGGATGTAAAGCACAGCACAGGGACTAGACAGTCAATAATATTGTAATAACTATGTATGGTGTTAGGTGGGCACTAGACTTACTGGGGTTGTAAGTTATATAACTGTCTAATCATTATCTTGTATCCCAGTAATGAATATATTGTAAGTCAACTGTAATTGACAGAAAGACAAGAATAGTTTGGATCTATAATGGGACAACTCAGCTAAATCAACATGAATCAAATGAAGAAGATTCGTGCAGAATCAATCAGAACCTGGTGAAAGAAAACTTCGTCCCTGAATCTACCTCCAAAGAACACGAGAGGAGCCCGGAAAGCAAGAGGACCACAAATGGACAGAAAGCTGACACTTGCTGGGGAAAATCCTCAGATGTTTGCCTGCATGTCAGGCTATCATGGAGGAGCTGCTTAATGTGAGTGCAGGCACTGCCAGCGGCATGGCTGCAGACATGCGATGACTCAACAGCGGCTGCTCTTGTCCTGCGGCACAGAGCGCCACAGGAAGAGGGGCCTCAGCTTACCTATCCACACGTCGGATATATTTATGGATATGTGGGGGTGTTTGAAGACAGGCAGAATTAAGAGCAATCAAAATGCACAGCAGGGCTGGCCGAGTGGCGCGTTGGTTAAGAGTTGGCTTGGGACGCAGCTCTGAGCAGCAGGGCCCCGGTTCGGATCCCACATGAGGGTCAGTGACACTACAGCTAAGATGGTGAACAACAGCTCGACCTGGAGCTGGGCTGCCATGAGTCGCTGGCGATGGTGTAGGCTGCAGCCCCTGTTGCAATGGGTTGCCACGGGCTACCGTGTGTGGCCGGCAGCCGGTGTGAGCGGCCAGCAGCCGCAGTGAGCGGCCGTCCAGAGGCCGGCAACTGATCTGCCTCGCCCGGGAAGAGCACAATGATAATACCAACATGGGCCAGTGAAGTGACATCCTCCACAACTAGACTGAAGAACAAAAGGACAGCAACTTGTCTGTTCCCCTTCCCCCAATTCCCCAGCGCTGTTCCCCTCCCTCAATTCCCCAATAAAATCTTAAAAAAAAAAAAAGAGCTCTATTAAAAAAAAATGCACTGCATACTCAATCCTTAAGGGAAAACAAAAAGGGTTTAAGTAGCTAAAAAGGAAAAGAGGTAGGTACGTTTTGGGGTAGAGGGCATGAGGGGGACTCCACCATCTCGTATGTTCACAGTTCTTCAGTCTGCATTCCTTTATGCCTCACAGCACCCCACTGGCTCCACAGGACGACGATTCCAGAGACTCCTTCAGATCCTCACCCATGCGTCATCCCTTCACACTTCTTACCTATGTGTGTACAATGCTGGCAACAGCTTTGAAGGCCTTATTGGATTTTCTGCATGCAGATTTGGGGTGCTGGTTTCTAGAACCAGTAGACTCTACTCCTAAAGCTCAGAGACAATTTTTGCAAAACTCAAACTAAGTGACAGGGATTATATTTATCATGCACACATATATTTGTAACTCAGCAGCTTGGACTGACATCACAGGGCACATACCTTCTACTAGTGTATTTGTAACAACACTCAGGATACTGTTGATCCTGTCCTTCCGTCCATAGGAGGCCAGTTGGTCCATGGAAACTAAGAGAGATCCAGGGCCTTTCTTCTTAATTTCCACTTCAGTTGTACCCTGAAAAAAAAAAAAAAGCAAATGGGGTCAGTAAAGTCTTATAAACGTGAAGACTGGGCCTTATTGGATCGATATGCCAGAGTACGAGCAAGAAGACATGCTCCCCCTTACATCTTTTTACTTTGATCCTACAGTCCTATTCACCCTAAGAAGTAGACTGAAACAAGCTGGCCATGGGTCATCCTTAGTTCTACAGATGACAAGACCAAGTCATTTAAGTTTGTACAAATCTACGATGAACCCAACAGTCTGGCTGGGACCCAAACACCTCATCTGCTCAATTCCAAACACAGAGTAAAAAGACCAGGTCCCATGGGGCAATACCAGCAGAAGTAGGCCCTGAGTTTTCCTTTCCTAGTCCCGTGCCCACAGCATTTGACTAGAATTGGACTACATGATAAAATAAGTCAATTGACCCCTATTTGGAATTTCATTAAGGGCCAAGTCCCTGATCACACTGAGTGTTATAGACATTGTTTCCTCCATGTGTAGTAAGAGGGCAGAGACAGTCACCATCAATCAAAGGACAGGGAAGAGATACGTTTGTATGAAGCTAGAGAGGTATCTGTCTGATCAGCACCAGAATGATCCTACCTGTTTTGAGAATAAAACAATTATCTCTGGAGAGCTGTATCAGAAAGCCTTTCCATCCTTACATATGTTTGAATTTTAAGACCCATATAGAAGATTGCAGGTTTTTCCTTGGGGTCGCAGTGTGAGAGCAGAGTACGAATTGCTGATGCCAGAGTCATGGCAGGATAGGCATTTACAAAGTTTCTCCCTCTCTTTGATTATTAGTTGAAAGCAGTGCTATGGAAACTGTAACCAACGGAGGCATTATCTTCCAGAAAAATATCAAGGAAAAGTATTGCAAGCAACAGTAGTATCAGGCTGTTGGATCAGGCTCTTAAGGAAAGGGCAGCGAGAGTCCATCAGTCAGTGTGAAAGTTAGAGATAAAGTTCTTCCAGAATATGGAGGCATCAAAGTAGTTCTAGACGACAAGGGTTACTTCTTATTTAGAGATGGTGGCTTCTTGGAAAGGATGTAGGCTGAAATAAGTCACTATTGACATGGCATCACGTGAAGCTGCCCCTTCCACTGAAGTTGTGAAATCTCATCATGTAAATAAATTCCATGTCTCTCTTTTGTAATAAACTAATGAATCCAAAGTAATGGCATCCAGTGTCTCTTAAAATTTAGTTCCACTGTACTGATGTAAACATTTCCAAATAAAAATATATCAAAAAAGGAACCATATAGAAGCAGCGTTCTGGCAGATTATAATTTATCACAATGTTTCATCAGACTTTCACTGATGAAGACATTTGGTTCACCAAAGGGTTTTGTTTGTTTGTCAGGGCTACAGAAGAAATAAAAAGGGAAAAGAACTATTTCCTTGGGAATTCCTGCATTACTACACAAACATATGTATATGTAAGAATGACTTGTTGACCATTACCTCAGGTCATGATAAGGTAGATTTCTTTGAGAAGCCACTTTTGGTTACAATTCCTGATATTCATGATATTTAATAAATCAGATAAATCACTACATTTCAAAAATAACAATCATCTAAAAATGAACACAGAAAGGCCCCATTCAATGGATACTCTTATTTCTGCCACTTATTGAATCTAGATTTTTACTGAGTTGTCCTTCTGAAAAATCTACAGTACATGGTAGATAATCTTCACAATGTTCACCTCTAATTTACTGTAAGATCTAGTGGGCTGGCTATACCTCAGAAAGGATGAAATCACATTTACTGTAGCTTTGGTACTAAGTATACCTTACTGTTTTCTGGGCTTTCTGGATACAAGATATAAATTGTCTAGGCTTTAATAACATTAAGTTTAAAAAAACCAAAATTAATGAAAATGCTGTTTAAAGAACCTAGTCTGATTATGAGATTATCATTTCGTGACACCTATTTGAAAGCTAAAATAATTTTTAGCTTGGGTTAAAAAAAATCTGCATAAAGAAAAACTCACCCCCAAACTTAACATTAAGATGGAAAAATTATTATTTACATCTTTCTACGTAAAATGAAAGTAAACTATAGCAAGGATATGTGGAGATAACCTCTATAACGTTAAAATTTGTTCCATAATTAAGATATAGAATATATCTTAAGTTTCAAAAAGAAATAAATGAAAGAAGACACCAAGAAATGAAAATTTCAAAACCCATATTTAGGGAATTTTAGAGGGTTAAAAGAGAAATTCCTTATGTTATTTTTTTATGCAGGCAAGAACATTTAGCATAGATCCAAATAATTGGTTCCATCAAAAAGTCTGATGTAACAAAAAGATATCCAGGAAAATCCCCCATATATTTACATTTATAAATTAAACAAGACTTATAAAAATCCATGGATCAAAGATGAAATCACAATGTAAATTAGAAAATACTTTATGGAACTCTCCAGCATGGAAGTAATGAAAGAGGCGTCACCATCCCAAGAAAGATATCAAGCCAGCCAAGGACCTGTGGCTTCTGTTCAGGAAAGAAGCCAAGACACGGACAATGCACAGCCAGGAATCCATCATTCAGCTGCAGAAGGCAGGCTTGTCCCGCAAGCACACTGAGGGACTAGAGGGGTTAAAGGTCATGTCTGTAGACCTGGCATCTCTCTACAGGGATAGCACCACCAGCATCCCTGAGGAGAACAAGGACCTGGCTCCTGTCCCTCCGCCAGGGGCTCCGGCTCTGCTCTGCCAAACTGGGACTGACAAGAAGTCAGAGGCCACCACCTCTCCATCGGATGGAGCCTCGCTGAAGAGTCCCACTCCCTCTGCCACCTGGATCACACCAGTCATTTCTCCAAAGACTTCCTGAAGACCATCTGTTACACCCCCTACCTTATCTTCCATGAGTTCCAACCTGACCCAGAGCTCTAGCAGTGACAGCATCCACAGCGTCCGTAGGAAGCCAGGGCTGGTGAAATAGCAGAGGCCATGATCTAGATTTAGCTCTGGCTGGTGGGCCTTACCTTCCCCCATTCAAGCACTCACACTCTCTTGCCAAGCTCAGAAGTCTCAACTTCTCAACGGAAGACCTGACCAGTGAGGCTGACGTGTCCACCATTGCCAACTTCCAGGATGCCAAGTTGAGGGAAGTTTCCTTCCTACACGAGCCCCAGGCAACCCCAAGGAACCCAGCAGTCACCTCTAAACAGTCAGGGAAATATATTCCAGACAGCTTGAAAAGGCCCTCGTGGATAAGCAAAAAGCTGACTCCCCTTTAATTGATCGAAGATCCTTCTCTTAGTTTCACTGTGGATTTGTCAGCCCCTCAGTCTGATTTCTCTTAAACAACTGCCATTCTCCTAACTCTTCCATAGGGAGGAGGAGAAGAAACAAACACGTTGCCCCTGAAGAAAGGGGAGTGTCAGTTGTGTGGCTGGGGGAACCAGAAGCTGTCTGCCAGGTGACTCTGAGCTCAAGTCATGTTTTCAAGAATCATGTCTTAAGAAGAGCATATATAGATATGTACACACATCAAAAATACTCCATTTGCAACATGCAAACGAACAGTTGTAGTGATGGCACTGTCACCGTGGCGCATGTTCCTAGCTCATTTAGGCCCTTGTGGGAAAACTCTTGGATGGCAATGTAAGTCCTACCTCTATTTAAAAAAAAAAAAAAAAAAGGAAAAAACTCTGATGATAATGAAAATGCAATACATAACGATTTATGGGATGCAGCTAAAGCAATGGTCAGAAAAAATTTTATAGTCTGAAATGCTTATACTAGAAAATAGAAAAAGGGCCGGACGAATGACTCAGTTGGTTAAGAGCGTGAGCTCTGAGCAACAGGGTCGCCAGTTCGATTCCCACATGGGACAGTGAGCTGTGCCTGAGCTGAGCTGCCAACAGGTGGCAGGATGGTTCAGCTGGTGAGAGCACGTGCTCCTAACAACAAGATTGCCAGTTCGACTCCCACATGCGATGGTGGGCTACGCCCATCTGCAACTAAGATTGAACACGGCACCTTGAGCTGAGCAGCTGCAAGCTGACAGGCGGCCGGATGGTGACTGGACTTGGAGCTGAGCTAGCTGTGCCCTCCACAACTAAGACTGAAGGACAACAACCTGGCTGTTCCCCTTCCTCAATTCCCCAACACTGTTCCCCTTCCCCAATTCCCCAATAACATCTTTAAAAAAAGAAAAGAAAAAATATATAAAATCAATGCTCTAAATTTCCATCATAAGAAACTAAAAAAAGAAGATCAAATTAAACCCTAAGTAAGTAGATGAAAGGAAATAATAAAAATAGGGGCAGAAATTAATGAATTAGTAAATGAATAAAGAATACACAATCAAAGAAGTGAAATACTGTTTTCTAAAAATAAAATTGATAATTCCCCTAGCAAGACTGATCAAGAAAAAATAAGTAAATACAATTTATAATTTTCAGTAATGAAAATATTTGCAGAAGAATAATACCAATCTTATTCAAATTCTTTCAGAAAACAGGGGATAAGGGAATACTTCTCAACTTGTTTTATAAAGCTAATCTTCATACTAAACCTGACAAAAACATTACAAGAAAAGAAAATTAGAGACCAATAGCCCTTATGAACAGAGATGTGAAATTCTTAACAAAATATGAGCAAATAGAATCCAGCAATATATACAAAGGATAATACATCATGACCAACTGGGTTTATCTGAGGAAAGCAACGTTAGTTTAACACTATGCAAAAAGTCAATGTTGTTCATCACATTAACTGTATAAAGGAGAAAAACCACATGATTATCTCACTGATGCAGAAAAAGAACATTCAACAAAATTCAACACTTCTACATAATACATTTCTCAGCAAGCCAGAAATACAATGTAGCGGCTTTGATTTGACAAAGAACATCTATGAAACCTACAGCCAACATTAGACTTCTAGGTAAAATATTAAATCTTCTTCCTCTAATACTGGAAACAAGAAAGCATATCTGCTTTCATCACTTCTATTCAATTTCATATCTGAAGTCCTAGCTGGTGCAATAAAACAAGAAAAATAAATAAAAGGTATAAAGATTGAAATTGTTGCTATTCACAGAAAATATTATTGTGCATGTAGAAAACCCTATAGAATTTACCAAAACAAAATATAACAAAACAAACAAAAAAACTCCCCCAAACCTAACAGAATCAATGTTAATTTATCAAGGTCACAAGATACAAGGTCAGTACACAAAAATCAACTGTATTTCTATGAAAATAAAAATTTTTAAATTACATCTTTTACAACAGTATAAAAAATATAAAATATGAAGGAATAAATCTAATGAAAGATGTGCAAAACTCCCACTATAAACTATAAAATTCTGCTGAGAAACTTGAGAAGACTTAAATAAATGAAGAAATATACCATATTCATAGATTGGCAGACTCAATATAATTAAGATGCCCATTCTTTCCAAATTGACCTACAAATTCAGTGCTATTACTATAAAAATTCTAGGCTTTTTGGGAAGAAATTGACAAGATGATTCTAAAATATATAAAATCATGCAAAGAATCTAGAATAGGAAAATCTTTAAGAAAAAGATCTAGAATAGCAAAAACTCTCTTAAAAGATTATTAATATTTAAAATTATTTTTTGTTTGAAGGGCTTACAGTATCTCATTTCAAGACTTATAAAGTTACAATAATTAAGACAAATGTAGTAGTGGTATAATCGTAGACAAATACATCAAGAGACTAGAATAGAATCCAGAAAAAGACCCACACATGTACTACATCAACTGATTTTGACCAAGGTGCCAGGTCAATTCAGTGGAGAAAGGAAAGTCTTTTAACAAATGGTGCTATAAAACTGGATATGCACCTAGGTTGACTCCTATCTAGTTTCATACACAAAAATTAAGTTGAGATAAATCAGAGACCTGAATGTAAAACCCAGAATCGTGAAGCTTATTGAAGGAAAACAGCTTCACGATCTCAGGGATCAGCAAAGATTTCTTGGATAGATGCAAAAAAACAAAAACAAAAAACATCATAAAAGGGGAAAAAACTGACAATATTGGACTTCATCAACATTAAAAATTTACATATCTGATAAAGGACTTGTATCCTATAACATAAAAAACTGACACATCAATAAGAAAAAGAACAACTAAGTTAAAAATGGGCAAAAAAATTGAATAGGCAATTAACAAAAGGAGATACAAGAAGCCAATAATCACATGAAAAGATGCTCATCATTAATTATAACAAAAATGCAAATTAAAAGCACAGTCAGGTAACATTTTATACTCACTAAAATGCTAAAGTCAAAGACAAACACTATCAAACACTGGCTAGGGTGTGGAGCAACTGAAACTCTAATATATTGTTGGTGGGAGTATAAAGAAAACGATGTAACTATTTTGGAGAGCTGTTTGGCAGTTTCTTATAGAGTTAAACATAACAATTACCATATGACCTAAGAATTTCACTGTGAAGTATTTATCCAATATAAATGAAAACAATTATTTACAAAAAAATGTTGTATAAGAATGTTCTCGGCAAGCTTATTCATGCTACTGAAAACTGGAAACAACCTGAATATCCATCAACAGGAAAATGGGTAAATAAATTGGAGTGTATTTATCTAATAAAATACCACTCATCAGTAACAAGGAATGAACTACTGATACACAAAACAACATGAATGTATCTCCAAAGCATCTTGTTGAGTGAAAGAAGCCAAATAAAAAAACTCATATTTTATGAGTTCACAAGAATGAAAGAAAACAAATCTATGGTGATACAAGTCAATAGTGGTTGCCTGGAAGGGGAAGGGGACTGATGAGAAAGGTATGAGGGTACTTTCTGGGAGAATCTTGTGGTAAAGAGGGGTTTAGGGGACAATCCTCAACTGGTCAGAGAGCTCCTTCTCCATCTTGGCTTTTACCCACAACTTTGGTATCTCTTGGGTGAGGGTTACCCAGTGTGCTACTGCAATACTGACGACACAGGGGAATTCCTTTGAAAAGGAATATGGAATGCAGAGTGTATTAAGTATGTATAAAATGTATCTGTATTGTGGAAATAAACAAAGGTCAACTAAATGAGAAAAGCAAAGGCTATTTATTCTGAGCTTGACATGTGTTGAGGGAGTCAGCCAATACCACATGGGTTTTCATAGAGACTCAAAAGCAGGCAGAGGAGTGGGAAAGCTTTATAGTGGGAAGAAAGAGGGCTGTTGGCATGCGGAAGCTGAAGCCCAGTTAACAAGAAGCAGGGCGTCCTATGTCATTGTTAGGGGTGCCTATTTGGCTTTCTCTTGTTGGTTGGTCCTATGCTGGAAGCAGGGACAAAAAGTATGGAAGTTGTCAGTTATTAATCAAGCCCTGGTTATATTTGGGCTGATAGTTACTGAAGTTATTGTTTAGATTTCTGGATTGTCACTAGAGACAGCGATTTGGCTTTCTGCAAGTTTGACTTCCAGCAGGTTGGCTTCCTGGGTTCTTTATTGTAGATAAGGGGGTTGGTTTCTTGGGCAGGTTGTGGGGGAAAGTTCTATTTTTATATTATGATTGGGTCATTGTCGACTTCTACATGCAGTCTCTCAGTATTCGTCAGATCAGGCTGATCAATGGAGAGTCAGAGAGCAAACATCACTGTTAACTGCCTAAGATGACATAAACTAAAACTGCCTAAAAAGAACATTACATAAAAGTGCTAAGCACCAGTTGGGGGCTAACAGAGCATCCAGAGAAAAATACATCTGTATTAAGAAAATCTAACCCGTCAAAAATCAGTGTATGAAGACTACCAAGATGGGTGGATAGTTCCTGAAGTCCACCTCCCTAGGTGAGGTTTTGAAAGCTGGGACTGAAAGTCCAGGTACTTGGCTTTCTTTCCTCCCTCCCTCCCTCCCTTCCTCCCTCTCTCCCTCCTTCCCTACCCCTTTCCTTCCTTCCTCTCCCTTTCTTTTTAATTTTTAAAAATTTGAGATAAAATGCACATAATATTCACAATTTTAACCATTTTAAAGTGTACAAGTCAGTGGCGTTTAGTATATTTATAATGTTATACAACCATCACTACTATCTAAGTCCAGAACATTTCCATCACATCAAAGAGAAACACGGTACCTGTTAGCAGTCAATCCCAATCCCTTTCTCTACCTAGCCTAAAATTTAGAGCAATTTAGAAGCGGCCTCAGAACCTAGCCATTCTGTTCAAGCCCTTTTCTCAAATTTTTATACTGTTTTGCTTTAAAATAATTGTACAATGATTTCTCCTTCTCAGACAAAGGATCTTTAGAATCTCAGAAGGAATCCCACACTCTCCAAATCAAGCAATTCAACAGAAATCCCACTGTCTACTTCTCAGGGCTAAAAAGGCCAAAAAAATATAGGAAAGGAAATGGGCCCAGTAATATGCTTCACATTTTATATATGTTATTACATTTAATCTTTACAATAGCCCTATAACAATGGTCCTTTTATCTCTTTTTTACAGATATGGAAATTGGCTTAGAGAGGTTAAGTTAACTTCCCAGGATCACATGAGTAAATCAAGAACTTGGGCCTGGATTCAAATGCTAATTCTACTGCTTACTGTGCAGTCTTGGACAAGCTACTTTATTTCTTCCTCTAAGTCTTGGTTGCCTCCTCAGTAAAATGCATACAATAGTAGGATCTACCTCAGAGGGTAGGGGCTGTGAGCACTGAGTAAGGTAATGCTTGTACATTTGCAAGCTAACATGTCATGCTTTCTGATTAGGTGTGATGTTTGGATCGTCAGTGGCGCTTGCCTTCTTTATGAGTGAAGAGCTACGATTCTCACCCACTTTTCTGGCTCAAAGATGAAGACATGGAAAAAGTCCCTTTATCCTCTGCTTCTCCAAAAAGCAAAAGTGAAAATTCCCAAACTATCAAAAAAAAAAATCACCACTCAATCACAACTGAATAATTAATGAAGATGTGACATAGTTTTTGAGGAGACTCTGGTGATATCTGGGTGTCTTTTTCTCATCGGGAATACTCTATTTCTTAATTTGAGCCCAAAGGAAAAGATATGGCATAGCCTAAGCATTAATACTGTGTGAGACCAGCTCATGGACCATCAGCGGCTCCTATGCCCATCCACAAAGCATGAATATATAACTGGAAGCATTCTCATGGTTTAGGCGAAGACAAGTTAATCCATGGCTGTGGACACATCCAAAATGTTTTGACATTAAGAATAGCTACACCCTAGTCCAAAGAGGTATTAATGGCTCAACTGACCTGGGCTGCATATACAATTATTAATGTATTGTATCCTTCTAAGATAAATGACTGCACTCCCCACTTCCCAAAGGAGCTAAAATTTAATCAGTCAGGAAGTTCTCTTTGACATCAGGAAGATCTTGGTTCAAGTTCCATTTCCACAAGTCACTAAATCTCTGAGTCTCATCCGTTAATAGGATAAACACCTACGAATAGGGTGGTTATAAGAACTAAATGAGATCTTGCATATAAAGTGCTTAGCAGAGTACAGTAAGAACTCGATGTATGGTAGCTGAATTTATTATGCCCACTCGTAGAAAACTGGAAAGAACAGGAAAGTGTAAGGAACAAAAAAAGTCACCAATAATTTTCCCTCCCAAAGGCAACTACTGTTAACTTCTAGTCAGTCATCTTTTTTCTATACGCAGTTTGATTTCATATAGATCCGAGAGCATACCACACAAACTATACGCATTCTGTTTTTGTTTTGTCTTTTTTGACCTATTAATGTAACTAAGATATTTTCTCACATCATCCACAGCTAGGAAGTGCTTCTTTATGGCTTCTAACAAAATACTTTTTCCTAATTAGGAAGCCCTTGAGAATGATAGAATCCTGCCTACATTACCTTCCTGCCACTTTGGGTCTGACCTCCTGGCCTTGGGAATCCTCAAGTCTGTCACTGTCATCACTTGAGGCCACTGCAAAGAATCTCCTCAGTGCTCACAGGGTGTTCAGTGTGCAGGCTCCCAAAAACCCAAAGGCAGTGCTCTGCCATCCACAGTGTAAGGTGGTGCAGAAAGCCGTACATGCTACAGCCATCTGCTCAACTGCCTCTCAGATTTTTCTCCCACACAACACAACAGAAGCTGCTAAAAAATAAAAAACAAAACTCCCAAGCCTGCTCAACTGCCTGAAGCCAAAGCTCAAGCTCCTTCCTGGACACCTTTTCTAATACCTTCTCTTCAAAGGAAGAGCGAGGAGTATTACTGGGCTAAATAGTTTTGTTTTAAAAACTTCCAGGATATTAATAATGAATTTGGTTCTCAGTATTTGAGTTGCCCCAACTGCATTGTCCATGCTGACCAATCCCTCATTCTCATTGATATTACCTCTTATTTTTTCAGGGAATATAATTATCTATCTAATTGTGCAGCCCAAAATTGACCTCTAGACATAGGATTAGTGAAAATCAAATCCAAATAAGATTTAAAATATAGATAATCATCTATAACATTTATTTTGACCAACTGTCTGGTTTTGGGGGGACTGTAGAATCACTGTTGTTATTATTATTGTTGACCTTAAATGAATAGCTCTCTGGGAGAGTAATGGCCATGTGACTATGCAGAGAAGACATTAAAACGGACCGAGAAACAGACGATTGGGGTTTCTGAAAGGTCTAAGATTCTGGCTCTATCAGCGACGAACTGTGTGACCTTGAAGAGCTCAAATTCTGAGCCTGCTTCCCCGCCTAAAAAACAGGAATAATCATCTATCTCCCCTTTGTCAGCCTTATAGAATTTTTATTTAGAAAAAGTTAAACTGTATGTGTAAAAGTAATTTGCAGCTTATAAAGTGCTATGCAAATGTACGGGGGAAAGTATTTTGCTTTTAAATATTGGGCTGTCGGAAAAGTCATGATGTATTTTTTCTACGTTTTTCATTGCAAAAATGCGTCATGACTTTTCCGACAACCCAATAAAAAGGCAAGGAAAGAAACGATGATCTCAAACACATCCTAATCGTCTTTTGAGTTTTTATCTACATAGTCAACAATTGCCCTCAAATGCTAAAAACAGATCATTCTGAATAATTCCACCCTTGATTGTCCAGTTTTCCTCCATGCATGCATCATGCGAATTGAAGGACTGGCTATCTTCATGCTGTGTTAAAGGAAGCTGAAGTGTTAGAACAAAACAGGTTGACATGCTATCTCAAGGAACTTATACCAGCTAAGGAGGGACTGAGGAAAGTTAAGGCATTAGAAGTAGGAAAGGATTAGGATCATGGAGGTTATCAGAATTTAAAACTAGAAAATGGTATAAACAGCTTAGAATTTAAAGAAATGCTAAGAGATGGCTTTCCCAAAGAGGGGAGCCATTCTTCAAACCCCTTGACAAGTGATTTGTGAAGCTATTATACGCAACTCCTCCAGAGCCTGACATTTGATTACATTTAAAATTCTTCTTTTGCTTCCCTTTTCCTTCCTCCCCCATACACCATGTGTTCTTGCCCCTACCTCCCACTTTTCCCTCCTTTGATTTATTTCTATCCCAATCCCTTTGCGGTCTAAGTCCAGTTTTGCAGGGGTTTCCTTAACCACTCCTAGCCTGGCTCTCCGTGGGTGGCCTCAGCACCACGTATGCACATTCCTCTTTGGGAAACTCCCATCTATCTCCTCCTTGCAGAGGAGACTTAGAAAATTATTCCAAACTATATTACTTTTGAAAATAGGAAGATAAGAGCTTTAAATTCCAAGCTGTTTCCCTAGGAGGAGACAGGACGTGGCCGGGAGAAGCAACGGTAATTCCAAACCCGCTCAGACTTGGTCATTGGTGGTGGCACGATGCTTCTGATTCCCTCTGGGCAGGGTCCACTGGCGATAGGCATAGCAGGTCGGGGGAAGGAAACAGACGGGCAGAGGCTTCCAATGATGGAGAGAAAGAGGTGAAACAAAAGGAGTTGATGGAGGAACGGGAATAGTCAGAAACAAGGAAAGACGGGGGAAACAATGGAGCAAGGAACGAAGTAAAAGAGAAAAAAAGGGACAGTAAAAGGGGGAGGACTGAAATGAGAAATAGAAACAAACCAGGAGGGAGAAAACAGGAATGGCCGGAGGGGCAGAAACAGAAGTGGGGGGCAGAGCGTGGGAGAGAGACCGGGTGGAATGAGCGAGCGGGGAGAGGAGACGGAGGGAGCGGGGCGACTGCCATGCCTAGCCTCGGTCTATATGTTTACTTCCTTACACTGTCGTCGGTAGCTGCCTTATCTATTTTCACCTCTGGCAGGAGACGCCCGCCGATGTGGGAGCCGGGCCCGCCGATGAGGGACACCACGCCGTTGCAGTCCACCGTGCTGTTGCGCTTCACGCTGCGCCGCAGGCTGGGGAAGATGCGCGAGGAGCGGCTGCCCTGGCTGTAGCCGCTGTAGCCGCTGTAGCTGCTGCGGCGCTCGCGGGCCCGGATCGGGATGAAGAGCGAGTCCCGGCGGCCCTCGCTCTCCTCCACCGTGCTGTGCTCGTCGTCCGCAAACTCGTTCTCTGAGCCGGGGTCCCGGAACCGCCCGGGCCCCCTGAAGCTGAAGATGCTGCTCTTGCTGTTGTGGCGGGAGAGGAATGGGGAGCCCGGAATGCTGAGCAGGGACTGTAGGGGCAGGAAGAGAGGGAGAGAGAGAAGTGGGGGGGCAGGCGTGAGACTCCGGGAAGCTGACCCCTTCTTTACAGGCTAAGCAAAGGCTGTTAGCTTCCCCATCCTGGCCCCATCCTTGCATTCCTTTGTCAGAACACAAGTGTTTCCAGAAAGCACTTTGGATATCGTATTTCTACGACTGTTCAGCACCCATAATTACTCAGTTCTTCTTGCCCCATATCCTTGAGATATACTTGTCTTTGACCAGTTAACCACTCAAAAAGTCTACTCTGTTCACTCATGCATTGAAACGATGCTTTTATCTCGTTCTAAGGTAGCCAAAGCACTGGGAAACACATCATGTGTCTATTTCTCATACTACGGGATCACATGGAGTGTGCCTTTAATTTACTCAAGACTTTATGCCACATTTGGCAAAAAGTTAAGAATTTAAAAGTGGATATCACTTGCCATTCTTTCAATAAGAACATGCCCTGGAGGTCTACTGCTATGCTAACAGCGGTCTTCAAGCTTTTGCGTTCCCGCCCACTCCATTTTAAAGTCAACATAAGTTTTTTTCCACCAAAAGTTTAAATATTTGTAAATTATGTAATTCTCAGCAATGGCATTTTGAAATAAAACACTTTACGATGGATTAAAATTTTTTCCTCAGTTCTTTCTTCTGAACTCATAATTCCATTCCACATTCCAGGAGAATTTTGTGATAAAGTATATTTTATATTTTAATGTATTTTATTGCTCACCTCTGAATACTTTTTTACAACAAAAAATTATAACCTGTACTTTAAAAATTAAAAATTTCCTGTGACCAAGAGTCTCTAAGAAATTTAAAAAATCTCTCCTGAATTGAGTTTTTACTAAAATTCTTAACACAATTAAGATATACAAATATATATTTTATAAATAATTATGAAGCTTAAAAAGCAAATTTTATTAAAATGTATCTCTTAATGAGATGAATGAGATTTTTCTTTTTCAATTGGTGTTTTGGTGTTTAAATATTTGTAAATAGTATTACTTATTATTAGAAAGAGACATGCTCAACAATTCCCCTCTCCCTCTTTCTAATATTCGATTTTTAAGTGCTGAGAAACCTTATTAGAGTCTTGGAACAAAAGAATTTTGTTATAGTAATATCACTCAATTCTTTGAACTCTTTTCAAATGATATACCAAAATCACATAGTAAGCTATCAGCAAAATTTATTTTAATGAGCTATTGGCTGACAATTATATAAATTAGGTCCTCTATTCAATTTTGTTGAAAGCAAAGAACTAAAAACCACCCAACTTACTAAAGGATATTTTACCTAGATATTAGAATTATTCCAATTCTTGTTTTCTGTGGATACCAAAAAGGCTTTATTCATTCTTTACTATTGTATGGGTTACTCTTATAGGGGTTACTCTTTTACTTAAAGGAATCTTATTTAATACAACAGAAAAGGTTGGAATAATCAAAATATTGTTAATTCCTATGCATCATTTGCCAACATTAATTTTTTTAATAAAATGATTTTATCTTACCACATGCTTTAAAGATATTTTCATCAAAATCTTAATGCCACAGATTTAGCTCATTTAATTTATGAAAATGTCTAATGTCCTCACTGATAAAGCAACTGGACAAATCAGACTTATTTTCATAGGAAAATGTATGACCTCATTTTTCATTTTTAATAAATGTATTAATATGTATCCCAGTGACAACCTTCTGGCTCCTGAACTTAAGATACCCCAATACCCCTGACTATAACTCTATGCTTCACTCTTAACAGAAGTGTGTAAGAGGTAAGTTCAGAAAGCCTTAAAATGGATTTACGTTTCCTGGATTAAAGAAAACTTTGTACTTTAGATTCCACACATAAGTGAGATCACATGGTATTTGTCTTTCTCAGTCTGACTTATTTCTAAAGAACAAAATAAAAGAACAAATAAAACAGAAACAGATCCATACATACGGAGAACAAACAGATGGTTTCTAGCTGGGAGGAGTGTTGAGGGACTGGGTGAAAAAGGTGAAGAGATTAAGAAGTACAAATTGGTAGTTAAAGGAGAGTCACTGGGATGTAAAGTACAGTATGGGGGAATACCATCAATAATATTGTAAAAACTATGTATAGTGTCAGATGGGTAGTAGACTTTTTGGGGGGATCACTTCATAAATTATATAAATGTCTAACCACTATCCTATACACCTGAAACTAATATAAAATAATATTGAATGCCAACTATAATTTAAAAAATATATAGTCATGGGGATGTGCAGTGCAGCATGGGGAATATAGTCAATAATGTTCTAATAACTGTGTATGGTGTCAGATGGGTAGACTTGTTGGGATTACCACTTTGTGAGTTATATAAATGTCTGATCACTATGTTGTTCTATATGCCTGAAACTAATTAAAAAAAAAAAAGCTTTGTAGACACTAATATTTTCAATTGTCCCTTTGTTTGGTACTCCAAAGATGTTTATACCTTTGAGTAATATACTACATAAGATTTGGGAGAGGTATGCCTTCCTTTTGTAAAGTGGGAGGAGGTTCTGAAAAGGGAAATGGAAAAGGAGAACCGGTGTGACTTTGGACCACAGGGCTAACCTTGGGCATTGGAATATGTAAGTTAAGGATCTGGGAATCAGGTTCCTTAAAACTAACTGTGCTTGGAAAGCGTCCATGTGTCCCAAAGGGATGTACTCCCAGTTTGAGGACCACTGCTATAAGAGAAAGAAACTTGACAAACAACTGACTTTAGACAATCCTCCTTGCTACCCTGAGATACTTAGTTTGCCCAATTAGGACTTTGAAGGAATTTTCAAAATAAATTTTTAACTATACAACATTTTTGCCTTAGCGTTTAGGCCTTAACCTTCTTATAAAATGATTCCACTGTGCAAGTTCTTTGTGGGCTGGGACTCTGCCAATATAATGTATATTATAACTATTAGATAAACCTTTTAAAATAATACTTTTGATGATAACCCGGGAATGGCTGTAGGGTTCCTCTTTAATATTTCTGTCCATATCTTTGAACTAGAACTCCATTTCTAGTTCTAGACTCAAAATGCTTCCAGTTCCAGTGTCTATAATGTACGAAGTCCCTGTGCCCCAATCAGTATATTTTCTTTGGATAGTTCTAGTTCCATCACATTCCATTCTTTCATCGGTATTTCCCTTGTTACGTAGTCTTTTCCTGCCTTGGCTCACAGCAACTCACAAATCTCTGAGACAATACATGAATTTGGTCACTGGGCGCCATATCAAGAAAACCACTAATCACAGATGATTTGATATAAACGTCACTGCTACATACATACCACATGCTGCATAAAGCCTCTAGAAAAGAGAATGCACCTCTGCAACATCTCTGACCCCTTTCCTGGTCACGAATTTGTTTTGCTCTATTGCCCCAACCCTGTACCAGAAAGGGGAAGCTACACTGGTTAGATTTCAATGAGTTCATTGAAAGGATGGGTCGCTGTGTGTTAAAAGGGCACACATATGGCCAGCTCTTATACCTCCTTCCTCCATGCTGTTGGATTGGTCAAGGGATCAGGGCTCCCTCCAAATCACTGCTTGCAGTTCCTCTTTTCACATATATGTTTGGGCAGCCTCACTGATTCAGTCCCCTGAACTAGTCCTCAGTGTGATTCACAGACCAATGTTAGTGAATGGCCTGCTATTGGTTTGCAATGAGATAAGTAGAAAAATGGAGAGAAGCATTTGGAAACTCTTACAGCACTTAGACGTCACAACATCCAAGAACGTGATCATTTTTCTAGAAATCCATTATTTTATTTTACAATTGTATCAGTTTATGAAAACTTGGGGGAAAAGGAAACTGGTCCTTCACCACAGATTGAAAAAAACTTCTCTAAACAATGTGCCCAGTGAGCTGGCCCTGGAGTGATCAGGGAGGGGGAAATATTGACTTGAGAGTTAGATAAAAGGAGAAGGTTGGGGATAAGGGTTTTTTGTTTGTTTGTTTTGTTTTTAAGATTTTTATTGCGGAATTGGGGGAGAGAAACAGACAAGTTGCTGTCCTTTTGTTCTTCAGTCTAGTTGTGGAGGACATCACTTCACTGGCTCGTGTTGGTTATCATTGTGCTCTTCCTGGGTGAGGCAGTCGCTCGCCGGCCATTGGATGGCTGCTCACGGCAGCAGCTCAGGAAAGCTCACACCCGCTGCCGGCCAGCCCCACTGCAGCCTAGGCCGTCGCCGGCGACTCACCGCAGCCCAGCTCCAGGTCGAGCTGTTGTTCACCATCTTAGCTGTAGAGGGCGCAGCATCACTGGCCCTCATGTGGGATCTGAACTGGGGCCTGGCTGCTCAGAGCTGGCATCCCAAACCAACTCCTAATGTGCCACTCATAAGCTCAGGGAATTAGGGTTTTGTATTGGTTGATTTGCATATGAAAGACACCTCCAAACAATTTGTTATCTCTAGGAATTAAGCTAGCTAGCACAGGGAGGGGCATTCTCTTTGCATTAAGCAAGGCTCCTAAAATGTCAAAGCATCCTAAAATATAGAGAATAAAGAAATTGAGATTAGGGAGGGGGGCTGGGGTGGCTACCCTCAGTAAATTATCTTCTCAGGGAATGGACTATATCAGGATTGGCTACGGGATACATGGAGGAATGGAACAAGTCATCTTTTCCCCTTCCACATTTATTGCAGTCAACTCTTGCCAATAATGGAACAAGGAATTCAAGAATAATAAATTGTTTCCTTTTAGTGTGTATTGTCTCAGGATCTTGATTTCTAAAGTTCATGGGTTACTGAATTGATCATTATCTTCCTGATCACTTTCCTATCAGTTAAGAATAGGGTTTCAGTGATGGCTCAGGATCCATGGCTCTATTAACTCTTGGGATCCAGCTAGTTAATGAGATGGGCAGGGCTTACTTCCTGTTTTCAAAATTTTTCCTGTCAACCAACCAAGAGCTTCCGGTCCTTTTCAGGTCCTTTTCAGGTAGTCACATCACAGCTACCTGAAAATACTACCTTAGGTCTAGGTGTTGGTTTGGGAAAATGGCTTTGGGGTATTCTTGATTTGACATTCCACAGAAAAATTAACTGGGGATTTAATGGCATCTATGTCAGCTGTCCGTTGGGATGAGGCTTAACAATGACTGAGATGTTTAGAATGTGATAAATTGGTAATTTAAATATTCTATTTCCATGCCATATTTCACTTTTTCTTTACTTCCTTTTTCTTTCCAATACAGCAGTGGTTCTCAAAATATGATCTGGTTGGTGATTCTTAGGGGTCCCTGTGACCCTTTAGGGGGGCTCATGAGGTCAAAACTATTTTATAATAATACTAAGACAATATCTGCCTTTATCATTCCCATTTTCTCACAACTATACAGTGGATTCTGTGAGCCTTACAGTTTCATAGTATTTAAGATTTTCCTGATGAGACTGGTAGTAATAATAATGTATGTGATATTTTTTAAAATATTGTGTGTCAGTACTTGGAAGATTTGCATAACTCAGTGAACCAGTATTTCCCATATGACCAATGCATGGTGCTACAAATCATTCATGAATTAAAGATCTGTGGTGTCAAATAAAGATCTGTGGTGCAAAATACCACAAAGGATTTTAATGTAACAGAATAGCAAGTTACTGATGCAGTTCCAGATTCCACACTGCAACTAACCATTAAAACTACTACTGTCCAGTTTTGGAATAGCATCGAGTAAGAATACTCACATTAATTGAAAAGGTTATTAAAATATTCCTCTCTTTTCCAGCTATATCTGATGAAACTAGATTTTCTTTAAATACTTCAACCAAAAAAACATATCACAACACACTGAATGCAGAAGCAGGTAGGATATTCCAGCTGTTTTCTATTAAACCACAGATTAAACAGGTGCAAAAATATAAACAGTATCACTTTTTCCACATTTTTTTTTTGTTTTGGAAAGTAGTTAATTTTTATAAAAATATGCATAATTTGTATATAATGAGCTTATCATTTTTATTTTAAAATAAATCAGTAAATAAATATTTTAAAATTTCTTAACTGTAATTTCTAATATGATAAATTAAAGGCACATTTTAAAAAGCTCTTTAGGGTTCTCAATAATTTTTAAGGCAATAAAGGGGTCCTAACGAGGCAGGGCCTGGTTGGGACCTGTCACAGTGTCCTGACCTCACCTTTCCTTGACCTATAGATCATCCCCCTGGAGCTGGAGCTTGGAATGTCCCCTGTCCCACCTGTTTTAGAAAATTACCCTGAAAACTTATGATTAATATCCTTAGGCTTATTGATCACAATCTCAATGGTCTACCAGGCTACTCTAGTCATTGTTCCTGAGGTGCTGATGCCACTGGAAAATCATCTTGCCAGAGGGGAGGTTCCATGGAGACCCCCAGGAAAGTAGTTTCTGGAGGAATGCCCGCATTGTCCCTTAAATACCCTAAACTGGCCTGGGAATGTGAAGGCAGTTTTTGGAGGTGCTAACCCGCTGTCTTCTCAGATCACCGGTGCTCTGATAATAACGCTTATTCTATAGCCCAGCTCCTGTGTCGGTCTATCGGCTGAGCAGCGCAGGCAGCTCAAGTCCCGGACTCACTTGGCCTCTGGTTTCACTAAGACCAAAAAGATAGTGAACTGCTACAATAGAATAATTAATATACTTTGCAAAAAATGGACTCAACCTACTATTTATAAACTGTCCTAAGCTTTAAAATCACAGCAGCAATTTTTTAGAGAAATAGACGGGAGATAGGTTGGGCAGATGTCTCAAGAGGATCTCAGAAGATCTGGCAGTAAAGGACACTGACATACACTAGAGCTGTGCTGTGGGAAAACTGAAGCCACATTCACTGTTAAGCCAACAGGAGAGAAGGTCAGGCTTGTGTGGGGGTGAGTGGGGAGGCGTGACGACAGGCTGCAGTGACAGGAGCACAAGCCCTGCAGTCAGAAGCACAGGGTTCAAATCCTGACTCCAGCACTTAGTAATAGTATAGCTATATAACTTTAGATAAATTAGTTAATCTCTCAAGTCCTCAATTTCCTCATTCTTCCAGATAAAATCAGAGAAACTGCAGGGGAGTTCTGGGACAAAGAATGTTACTACCATGTGGAGCATCTAAGCAAGTCTTGGCAGTCAGCCATGGCCTCTAGGAATCTACATTTTTTTTTCAGATGGGGAAATTAGAGGAAGTGAACATTTTCATGCAAAGCAGGACATCACAGAAGCCCAGATTTATTTTTTGAGCTAGAGAGCAATCAGTGCAACTCTGTGCTAAAGCGTATAGATTAATCAGGGACCATTCAGCAGCAAAGTGTTAATAGCACTAAGGTACTCATTAACTAGCTCAGTGATGGCTCACAAGACAAGGGTTGGATTACAACAAAGCTGCAATCACTTTTCCCCAAAAGAGGCTGAATGAGGAGAAAGGTGAGGTGAAGGTGAGACAGAGATGGCTCTGGACCATAAAGAAGTCCCAGAAGGGGTTACATCAGATTTATAAAAGTCCTCCATTCATTTGTCCAACAAATATCTAAATGCTAGCCATGTGCAAAGAAGCAGGCCTTGACTTTAGGGCTTTATCTAAGAGAGGGGAGGATATGAACATAAGAAAATACAGAGGGTGCCAAAAAAATGTATACACATTTTAATAAAGAAAAAAACTATTAAAATTGTAAAAATATACACTGGTAACAAAAGGTGAATACAAGTCTGCAATTACAAGAGGTGCTAAAAGTGGTTACCATCAGCGTCCAGACACTTCTGATTATGGCGAACTACTGCTTAAGCAATGCTGACCAAAGTGTCCACCTATATACATTTTTTTGGCACCCCCGGTATAATGTCACTGAGTAAAAGGTAACACATAAAGAGTTATGTATAACATATAATAGAAAGATGAAACAGTTTCCAATTGTGTGTGAAATGGGGGAGGGGTCAGGGAAGGTTTCTTGAGAGAAGGATGTGAAGAGCCAGTATGATGTGGACATTCAGAGATGGAAGAGTACGGCACCTTAGGGTGTTTCTGGAGCAAAACGGAGGGTAGGAAACACGCATCATATATGAGAAGCATGTGGTAATTCATGCGGTTTAGGTACGGGGTGCTTGGTGGGGCACAGTGGCTGCGTACTGGAAGCTGAGTCCAGGGGAAGGAGTACTATGAATTCCAGCTAAAGGGCTGGGACTTCGTTAGGAAATGGAGTAACTTTGATTAGGGGAATTCCCTCTCCCATTCTTAATAACTATTCCAAAATGTCAATATTTTCTTTAAACCCCTTACTCAACCTCTCTGTCCCTTCAATACGATTCTTAATTTCCTACATTACTGAAAACTAGAAACTGTCAGGTGTCATCTTCCTCAGCTTCCTACTCCCTATCTACACATTTAACCATGCCCATCCTCCCCTATTTTCCTGATGTTTGGGGGGTACAAAGTGCCCCTTTCCTGTTAGAGACTACATCTATTTTTACATCTTCCAAGACTGTATACTTTATTTTCTTTTCTATTCTACTCCATTTTCTACCTCGACCTCCCTTTCTGGGTTTTTCCCCTACAGGTTAAAAAAAAATGCTTATTTTTTACCCATACTTTTTACATAAGCTTGAGTGAGAAGTCTACACTCACTGTCTCCACTTCCGACTCAATACGACATCCATCCTTACGCTGGACTGAAATGTGTCTTTAAAGTTCTCAATGCCTTATATTGCCAAATCCAATAGACATCTCACAAAGCATCTCTGTTAAATTTCAAGCTACTGACCACTCCTCTGTCCTCTCCAACCCTGAGTGCTCTTGGCTTACTGAACTCTTGGTTCTCTTAGCACCTCCAATGACTGCTCATTTGTTTTCCTTTATGAGCTCCATCTCTGATGCCCATGGACACCAGTGGTCGTGTCCTTGGCCCACTGTTCTTTTACTCAACTCAATCTCTTTGAGTAAATTCATCAAGTTTCATGGTTTCAGATACCACCTCTCAATGCAGCGTCTCTTCTCTGAGCTATCATTTGACTTCATGTGTGTCTAAAAGACCTCTCTCTATTTGGTTATCCAACAAGTAATTCAACTTGGGATGTCCAAAGCGGAACGTACTTTTCTTCTAAACCCAGAATGTCCTTTCTTCTGTCTGACCGCTCCCTCACAACAAACACATACATTACTTAATCAATTGTTGCTTATCCTTTATTTACCTTCCCCAGAAAATCTTCGCAGAACCTCTAGGTTGGGACAGATCTGTGCCTTCCAAAACACCCCAGCATATCTCAATGATGGAATAATGCGTTGATGCTATTACACAAAGAACTTTTAAATGTATCTGGCTGCTCCTCTATACTCTAGCTCCCTAGGACAGGGATGGTACTTTAACAACCTTTTAATCTCTAGGATCTGGCACAATCCTTGACACATGGTAGGTACTCCATAACTGCCTGGTGGTGAACAACGAGAGCTATGTTTTAGGAGCCATCTGCTGACAGTACATAAAATGCAAAGGAGAGGGAGAAAGACCAGAGGAAACAAAATTATGGTGGATAACTACAGGAGAAATAATAAGAAAGTCTGAACTAAGATAGGATTAATAGGAATAGAAAGAAGGGGATGCACATGAGGGATTTTGCTGTGATAAAATGAATAGGACTAGCAAAAGACTGAACTGGGAGGTGAGAGATGCAAAAAAGAGGCACAATGAAAGGATCCCTGGGAAACAAGAACAGACTGGATACAATACCATAATCAGTAACTGCAACTATTCTATACCTTATAAACTTTCCAGCATTCCTTTAAAATGGGGATTTAAATGGCCTAAGAATTGAATTTTGGTGGTGTTCTTTGAAATCCACATATGATCTATTATATAATGATATTTATAGTAATAGAATGCTCAATAATTACACATAAGTCTTTCCCTCCTCTTTCTCTTAGTCTTCCCATTTATCAAAGTTGGGTAAAATGGAGTCTTGTAATCTGCCATAGGCTAATTTATCAGCATGACATTATATATCTAGGATAATTAATTACTAGAACTAGCCACACTCAAATAAGGTGACCTAAAGAGTTTCATCACTTTATTTTTCAAACCTACAATTACATGTAATTCTTAAACAGAGGTGTTTGAGCTAAATTCTGATGTTCAGATGCCAGGAGGAGAAAAGTTCTTCCTGATGCTTTAGAACATAGGCTTGCTGGTGTGACACAAAGTCTGCAAAGGTCATCACATTGTCCTAGGGCTGGCTTTAGAGCAGAGAAGGGAGGGCAGGATTAGGGCAGAGGAAGGTCCTAATATGCCAGTAACAAACACTTCCTCCTACAGGAGAACAATGTGGAGTAGGAGAGGCAGGCCTGAGGGTGCAGGGATGGGTCTGAAAATGTAAAGCCAAAGGGGAATATGTGAATCAAGTGAGATTAGGAAACCTGGAATTTCTTAGGCTGTCTGACCCAGTGCAAAGAGCTCACCTGATTCATGATGGAAAATTTCCTTCCTATCCTGTTGTCTGGCAGTCGAAAGCCCTTCCTCCGCATACCATCTTCTGACTCTGACTTAAACACCTTCTCAGGATCCCCTTTCTCCTCCCCTTCAGAGAGTTCCTTTTGCTTCTTCTTCTTTCTTCTGTTACGTCTTTCCTTGGCACTCTTGGAACTGAGTTTAGAAATTTCAGATGAGCTCCGAGGAGAGCCTACGCCTTCTTCGCCTTCTTCCTCTATGGCGTCTTCTGAGACAGTTCCTGCTGAAGTGGCCATCGCAGCAGCCTAAGAACGGAACCATAGCAACAGACCAGATCAGAAGCAGTTACCTAGAGCCACCCAAAGATCCTTTCCTTTCCCTTAGATAGGGAAAGGAGGGAAATAGGAGGAGGAAAACCAGTCTGTCAGAGGAGACTGTGACCAGGGCCTGGCTGTCTCCGTATTCTAGTTGAATTTGTATGATGGCACACAGTCCTGAGTCATCAGAGCAGAACCCAATGGTGAGAACTTTGGGATTTATTCTCTTGAGTACCTCAGATAAGAACTTGGCTGCATTCTTGATGTCAAATGATCCTTTCTGAACAACGCTGAAAATGAATGCTAAGAAACTATATTGTACCTATGGGACCCACAATAGAAAAATACATGTATATTTGGATAAGGATAATTAGGGTGGTGGGATTACAGGTTTGTTTTTCAAATTTTACTTTACTATTTTACCTGTACCTTCTATTCAATTACAATCAATCCTTTTTATGACCACAGAGAATCTCTGAAGGAAATCCTAATATTTTCAACAACAAAAAGGCTATGCTTACAGGAAGCACTATATAGATTGCTCTGGTCCCTTTTTTCTCCCCAGCTACCATGGCAGTTGAACACTGAACAGTTGAGAAATTCAACAAAAGATCATATTAACAAATAATTGGCCATTAATACAAATGAAATAATTGAACCAACCATCTGCAGTTGTTACTTGCGTTATTTTAATCAGATCGATGACTTCTATTTGACAATGTGCCTAGAAAAGATCAACTGGATAGGCAATCAGACGGGGCCTTAGTCATGGCGACCTGGCAGGAAGGACTATTGCAAAGAATTGATCACCAACCTGAGCCTCTTCCTGTTGTTTCTTAAGTTGCTCCAACATTGCTTTGAATTCAGCCTCCTTCTGCTCTGCCTCCTCCAGTGTTGCCTGATTCTGCTCTTCATAAGCCATGGCCACCACAGCCAAGATCAAGTTCACCAGATAGAAAGAACCCACAAAGATGACCAAGACAAAGAAGATCATGTATGTTTTCCCAGCTGCTCGTAAAGTCTGTAAAGACAAAGATAATTTTTTGAGTCACTTGCATTAAGTGATTCAGGTTGAATATTCCTCTGTAGGGGCATTACTGCATTTTGAACAGGACAGTCCTTCACTGCGTGGTACTCTTTCATACTGCAGAGCACTTAACATCCCCCATGCCCAAATGGCCTCTCCTGGCCTCAACTCACTGTAAACGTCAGTAATACTTCCCATTCACTGTCACAAAAAACGTCCTTTTCCATTTCCAAATACAATTAATATACTCCTTTCATAGACAGATGCTTGATTTTTTTTTCAAAGGAAAAAATTGCTCTGGGCTAAGAATTATATTTGCCTTTGTCAGTTGGTTCTAAAACAAGTATAAAGAAAATAATACAACACTTCAGCTCATTTATCTACTAGTCCCCCAAGAGCATTAACAGAGAAATTCCATTTCTGGGATCATTTCCAAGTCACAGGAAGGCCCCATCTTGAGTGACATCCTTCTTTATCCTTTTGTAATAGGATGGCCCTTTAAAGAGGAATATGGTATAAAGGATAGTGGGGGGAAAAGAAAAAGGAAGAAGCATCCTAGGACTTCCTTTCACTGGCAGTGAGCAAACAGACATCAAAGAACAATTGGGTTTTAGGTTATGCATACATGACCCACTATTACCCAATAAAGTTTTCATCTTTATTCTTTTCAACCACAAATATTTAATGGAATTTAACATCAACCATAAATATTCCTTAGGGGATTTGAATTAGAAGCTTCCCTTGAAGAGGTTCCTGAGGGGACATGTTTCTCATTCTCAAACTAAGTGACATCATCAAATGTTAGAGTCAAATAGAAAACACTGCATTGTCATAAAATTTCTCAGCTGGAAGACTCTTGGCAATAATCTAGACTAACTTCTCTATCACAACCAGCAGAGTTAAATGAAGTGCCCAGAATTACTGATGTGACCCAAGAGAATGGTCCTGACCTTTTTAAAGATCTGTCACAACCTGCTTGAACAAGTCCAAATGTGTTACAAATCTCAAAAATATTGATATATTTAGATTCCAAGGTCCTTGTGGATAGAAATCTCATCTTTATAATGTCTAGCATAGTGCCTTGCACAATATGTTTAATTAATATTTCTTTAAAAGGTGCCATATGGACTCATGTCCTGTTAGGGAGACCACTTCATAGTTGGTGTAGAGGCCTGACCACCGCACTGTATTTCTGAAGCTGATGTTGAATAATATTGTATGTCAACTATAATTATATATACATATAGTCACGGGACATGGAGTAGAGAGTGAGAATGGAATCAATGGAATTGTAATAGATAAGCATGATATCGGGGGTGGGAGGGCAGTAGATGGGGGAAGGGGGGTTGTTACTTTGTGAGGGTGAAAAGGGTAACTATTGCATTGTTCTGTACATCTGAAACTAACAACAACAACAACAACAACAACAACAACAAAAGGTGCCCCAAACCCAAAAATCCAAAAGCAGAAATATGGCAGATGGTCTGGTGAACCAATAGGAAATAGGTAGACATAGCAAATTCCCAGTTCAGGCAAGAGGCTGTGAGCCTTTATAGCTATACATGACTGAGCATTAAAGAGCATAAAGAAACAGGGACAAGAGCCGGGAGAATACACTTAATTTTATAAACCAGAGAAATACCATCCTAAGATGACTGTATAATGTCTTCACTAAAGGTCTCTTACATAGAATTTCCCCAACCCCACATATCTTCATGCAAATTTTATCAAAGGAAGAGCTATTACTTACCAATTGATACAAGTTTTCCCAGTAGTCCTGGGTCATCAGGCGAAATAATGCCAAGAAGGCCCAGCTGAAAGTGTCAAAGCTTGTGTAACCATAGTTGGGGTTCCTTCCAGCTTTCATACACTGGTATCCCTCTGGGCATTGCCTGAGGAAAGAAAGCGAAATTCAGGACTTTACAACCTAATTCTACCCAGTCATCAGCTTTAAGTCATCTCCATGACCTTGCAGGTAATAAATAACCATCTATAGAGGCAGGCCAACAAATGGGAATTAAAAAAAAAAAAGAAGAACAGAAAGAAAGAAAGGAAGAAAGAAAGAAAGAAAGAAAGATAGAAAGAAAGAAAGAAAGAAAGAAAGAAAGAAAGAAAGAAAGAAAGAAAGAAAGAAAGAAAGAAAGAAAGAAAAGAAAAGAAAAGAAAAAGAGGAAGGAAATAAAGTAAAGTAGCCAGGTCAATTTTCCAAAGAATGATGTCCCGAGGACAGGCAAGGATCAGAATCACCTGGCATGCCTCTTAAAAATGCTGATTTCTGTGTCCTACCCTAGACCTGGGAATAAAAGCTCTGGATATGGAATCCGTGAACCTGCATGTTTAAGAGGCACACCAGGGGATTCTTAGATTTGACAAAGTGTGAGAAGCACTGTCCTTGATTCACATCAATGCACAATTCAATCAAGTTCAACTAAGCTACTATCCCAAATGACAAATGGCTAGAAGTTCCTCTTTATTATCTCCGTTCTCTTAATACTCACTGTGACAACCTATGTAATACTGGGGTTTTCAGTGATCTGGGTTATAACAGTTCTTCTGCTTTGAGACTCATCAGATATTTATTTCAATGTAATTTCTAGTTATCTACTTCAACACAGAAATTAAATGGACTTCAGTTGTCATGGTCATCTTAAAACACCAGTTCCCTGAATAATGACACTACACCCTACATTTATATAGCTTTCTGTTTACAAAGCACGTTCATGTATATTATCCTTATAGTAATCCTTTGAAGAAGTGAGGATTTATTAAGTCCACTTTATAGATGAAGAAACTGAGTCTCGCATAAGTTAAATGGCTTGCCCAAAGTCTTAGAACTAGAAGTAGCAGAACCAGGACTTAAATTACGTTGCTGCATACTCATGCTCATAGCAGCATTACTCACAATAGCTAAAACATGGAAGCAACCCAAATATCCACAAACAGACGAATGGAAAAACAAAATGTGGTTTTGTTCCACACAATGGAATATTATTCAGCCTTAAAAAGGAAGGAAATTCTGACAAATATTATAACATGGGTGAACCTTGAGGACATCATGCTAAGTGAAATTTCAGCCAGTCCCAAAAAGACAACTACTGTATGATTCCACTTATATAAGGTACTTATAGTGGTCAAATCATAGAAACAGAAAGTAGAATGGTGGTTGCTGCATGCTGGGGGGAAGTAGGGAGTGGGGGTTATTGTTTAATGGGTATAGAATTTCATTAATGGAAAGATGACGTTTCATTCATTTATATTGGAAGTTTCATTCATGGGAAGGTGAAGAGTTCTGGCAATGGATGGTGGTGATGGCTGCACAACAAGGTGAATGTACTTAATACCACCGAACTGTACATTTAAAATGGTTAAGAGAATAAATTTTGTTATATGTGTTTTACAATTAAAAAAAAATTGACAAAAGATACTATGTTGCTACTCTTCCCTCTCCCATGCTGTCAGGCCTAGCATAGTTTGGGTCACCTTCGGGTGCTCCCTAGCACTAAAATGGTATCTTTACTCCATATTTTATTGGTTATTATGATACAATGAGGGGAGTCTACAAGAGATAAGCAAAATACCTGGTGTTACAGATTCTCTCCTTAGCCTTTTACATCTTTGATTTTGGCTTGAGACTATAGGCACATTGAGCTACTAGTGAAATGTCAACTTTGTATGGACAGATATGAAACGGAAAGAAGAAAATCTGAGTCAACCAGTACATTAGACCCAATTAGGGTCTCCTACTTGAGCACAAAGAAAAGTGAAAATATTGCCCATTTTTATCTGACAAATTATTTTAAGGGAGGAGAATAAAATTAGGTGAGCTACTTACCCAGCATCAGAACTGTTCCCACAGAGTAAAGGTTCTAGCATGCCAGGAACCGTGTAAAAATTTGCTAGAAAAGTTTGAAGAGGCAGGAAATGAATAAGGCAGATTTAAGTGAATGAGAAAATAAGGTTACACTGTTCCTAACTAGACCCCGGCAGAAACAGTTATTGATTTCAGCTCATATAAATCTTTTCTGACATCAGTGAAACCTGATAAGAATTCTTTCCCATTATTTTCCTATATATGTACATTTAAAAATTAAAGATGCTACTGTAAAGCCCTTAGTGCAATGTTCTTTTCACAGACACCTGACTTCCACTTGTACTTCAAATGTAAATGCTAAGTTCTAGTACTTGAATTAAAGGGGTCTCAAAGAGAGTTTTTTGAGTTCTTTACCCCTTTATACAACTTGATCATTCTATCCTTATAACTGTTCTTTACCAAAGATAAACTAGAAATCCTCATTGATCACCAGTTACCATGTCCTATATTAAATTAGGAGGCATGTTTCCCTTTCCTGTATGTGTCCCTGAAATCCCCTTTGCAATATTTTCTTATAGTTACTTAACTGTCTTTATTTCCTTAAGAGTGACTAATAGTGACATTGCTAACTTTTCCCCATTCTTTTATGGAAGTACTACTACACCAAACGTTCCTTAGTGTAAGACCCAAGTGCTCTGGTTCCTGAAATGAAATGATTAAAACTTCTTCTTAACAGTAATAGGATCAAATGGTGCCTTAGAGATTACCTGACTCCCTAGACCAGATTGATGATTAAAGTCTTGCAGTATTAAAAAAGCTTACTAGGTATATTCTGGACCAAATGTTTGAAGAGCCCAGGTAACCTATCTAGGGAAAAAAGGATTGCTATCCAGCGGCTAAGTCTGATTTTCAAAGCAAAAGTTTAGGGGTACATGGGCCAAAGCTATAAAGTTTCATTTTGGGTTTTAAAGGGAGAGAAGAGAGAGAAGGAGAAGTGACTAATGTCTGAGAGCTTCTGAACACAATCCTACCTCGAGGGAAGAGAAGGACTTCCCAAGGCTATTTCCAGTAACACTGGCATGCCTTTCTGGCCCCAACTACTTTTTAAAGCCCAGTGGTGGCTTCTGACCATGTACACTACAGACAGATTTTTCTTTCTCTTCTTGCAGAGAAGGGGCCACCTACTTTTATTGTTGATATACTCTTCCCAATCAAAGCCTTTGGTGCCATTCTCAAGATAGCTATCATTGAAGTTTATGGGCCACACAACACACTTGTTTCGCAGGTTTCCCATGAACAGCTGCAGTCCGATCAAGGCAAAAACACTCAGGCAGAACACTGTCAGGATCATCACATCTGACAGCTTCTTCACAGACTGAATTAGGGCACCCACAATGGTCTTCAGGCCTGAGGAGATAGAACCCCCAGAATCAGAATCACCCCATAGCCCTCCCCACCTCCCCTGGCCTCCCTCTTAGCTACTAGCTTCCACTCCTCCCCATAGCACCACCCTTGAAACATGGCCACTTTATCTTTTTATACCACGAGAATAACAATGGGTCAGCAATATTGTCAATTTTTCCAGAAGTATCCATTTTTAAGTCAATAATTTTTAAAAAGGAAAAAAGAAAGTTCCTTCTCCAACATGTGGTTCATTTGTCCCCGGAAGTACTTTCCAGTCTCTGACTGCTTCTCAGCTCCTAAATGAGGCAAGCGCTTCTTACTTGCCTCAGGGCCTTCGTGTGTGCTGTTCCTTCTGCCTGGAATGCTCCCTTCCCTTCCCCTGTCCTTCTTGTCTCGCTCCTATTCACCTTCCGGTCTCAGCTTAAATATCAATTCCCCCAGAAAGCCTTTCCTGGTGTTACAGCTCTTCTCCTTCCCCCATTATTATTAGTATTTTAATAGCACCGTATATTTTCCTCTGTAGCATTTATCATGGTTGTAATTAATTATTTATGTCTGTCTTGTTCACAGATGTATCTATACTTCCTAGCCCACAGCAGGTCCTCAGTAAATATCAGCTGAATAAACAAATGGAAAAATCAGGAATTGAAGAGGCTTCCAGGTTGGAAAGAGAACTACTGGAAATTTAAAGCCAATAATAAGTGAGATGGTACAACAGCATTTTCCCAAGAGCTCTGGAAATGCCAACGCATTGAAAGATTAATTATTATCAATTGAGTATTTATGGTTTGTCTTTTCATTTAAACATACAGCTTCTCTGTATCACATATATGCCCTGTTCTCTACAACTGACCTTTTTTCTGTCCTAGGTTTGAAAACAAACAAACAATAAAAACCATATAACCTACTTGAATTTGAGGTTTAAATGCAAGCCACTGGTTCAAATTTGGACCTGTAGGTAGATTTTTTTAACTGCACAGAGAAAGATCAGTGATAGGAGACACAGCAAAACATGGTTATGGATTCATAATGTTCGGGTCAAACCTGAGTCTACATGGCTCTCCTGGGCATGCCCAGACATGAGGCTATCTAGAGGGCACAGCCAACAAAGCGCTGGGCACTCCTGGGGTGCCCATGCACCAGCATGGACAGGAGGCAGACACAGGGCCTTGACACACAGGCCTCAAGAGGGATCTCCTTGCTGATCTACTTCTGAAGGCAAGAATATTGGACAGCAATTCAAGGGAAATCCCACTCCTGGCTTTGAAGTGTGGGGCTGGGTAGATAATTACTAATCTAACCAGGTTATACCACTAACTTTACGACCTGAGCAATACACTTAACTTCTTAGAGTATCAGTATTTTCATCATTAAAATGGAGATAATTATAGTTGAATATAATAGGATGTTGTGAGGATTCAGCATGATTCATAGAAACACTTAACACAGCACCTGGTACACAGTACATGACTCAAATGTTATCCATTTTTGTCTGAACCTCAGTTTACTCATCTATAAAAAGGTATTTAGAATACCAGCCTCATTGGGTTGTTGTGAGGTTTAAATTAAGATAATGACTACAAAATACCAATTAAAGTACCTGGCACTTAACACTTGTTTGCTATCACTATTATACATATACTGCCCTCAAAGAGATCTGATTGGGATAATAACACTGCATGGCTGACCTTGTTATGATGGTGATCTAATGGGAAACACGGACATGACTCTTCTTTTGCAAGCAATACCCTAGAATCTTCAAAGTTGAGTCCAATAGAATGTCCTATCTGAGTCCAGTAGTGGTAATGGATGCTGTGCGTAGCACAGGACCTGCCACAAAGCAGGCACTTAATATATTTTCATTGAAAGAGTAAATGAATGAGAAATTTTCTTTCCTCTCACAGATATCCTGAAAGGGATCAAAGAGAAGTTAAAGAAAAGAGCCAAGGACTGGCCAAGTGGCATGATGGTTAAGAGCTGGCTTGGGACGCCAGAGGGCCCCGGTTCGGATCCCACATATGAGGGCCAGTGACACTGCCCTCTACAGCTAAGA
>NW_017731919.1:627695-632276 GCF_001890085.2 Hipposideros armiger | reverse complement strand
ATAATCACTAAATAACATTAAGTAGGTCCATCTAGAACATTTACTCTCCAGGATTCTCATTGAGATTACCAGGAGAAAATTAGAGGAAGAAGGAAGGTGATGTTGCTTAATATTTGCAGGTCAAAGCTGGTACTCAATTACATAGCAATGTTAAATATAAGTGGTGACTGGAAGATACACTGCCCTCAGCCAAGACTCCTCTTCCTTCCATTATGGTTGATAATTGCGAATGGCCAGGTCTGCGGACATCGATGCCAATTTATGGAGAGACGCCATCAATGCATTTCTTAAACTCAAGTCTTGCCAGAAGGGGCTGCCACATGCTCGTGAATACAGCCAAGCAAAAGTGCTCACTGCTACCACCAGCACAGGTCAATAAAGGCCAGAAGCTGCTGGTCGAATGCCTGGCCTGACACGTGCAAGAACGGAGAAGGCCACTGTTCTGGCTGTGCAGAGAAGCAGCCTTGCTTCTTCTACTGGCTCACAGCACCACATCCCAGAACAAGCAAGACACTGACTGAAAACCGATGATCCAAAACAGAGCAGGATGCTCCTTCAAACGACTCCTACACAACAGAGTGTGCAACAGAAGCCATGTGGGGGCAAATTGGACAGCGAGAACTCTTGGAAAAGGCTAACATTACCTAGCACTGGATGCGTCTGAGCAGAGCAGTTTATGTATTTACTATAGATCAACGAAAGACAGCTGGACCCAATGTACAGAAAGGTTAGCTGCCAGAGAGGAAGTCAGACATTTAAGGAATTTGGGGAAGCAGGTGAAGCCACTACAATCCCTTGAACAAATAAGTAAACAAAGCCTGATTATGTGCTTAGTCCAGAGAAATCAGCCATGCATACTGGGATCAAAATTTTCCATGATGGTGATGCCAGATTATAAAGTAAACTTCTATTTCCTAGTTTGTGGCTCAGGTTGAGAAATCAAATTGGTCTAAAGCAACGTGGATTAATTCTCCTACGAAACTAACACCGGAACGGGCCTCAACAGCAGTAACAATCAGAGCTCACCCCAGGGGATAGAACAGTTCCCCAATTCCCAGCCTGGCTTAGTCCAGACAAGTGCTAGGGGTAAAGTCATGCCAGGTCAACTTTCCTGCTGCAGATTCAATCCTCACAGTGATAGTTCTGGAAGGTTCTTCAGATCGAGAGTAATTTGGGAGAGATGTGGGGGGCACAGATTTATTTACTCAAGGCCAGATTCATATCACAAAGTCTGACCAAAACTAAACTGGCGCTCAAAGGTGGGCCCAGTGGGATTCTGTGTGTCTTCAGTGTTCTTCCTCTTAGGGCCACTATGTTAAACTTTAGTTATCTTTTCTGAGAAAGCAATGTGAACAAAGGAGAAATACAAAAGCAACTGAATTAATAACTAGAGTATTTAAAAAGAAACAATGAGCCTGAATATAGTCTTGAAACAATTTCCCTTCACTATGCAGCAGAAATTGCCATATTCATAATGTACACATTTAAAGAAAATGCTTTCTTTGCAAATACTGGGGTGGGAAGGAGAAGGGCCTATCATTTCCCTGCTTCTTATATGATCCCACAGGTAAATAAAGTAACAGAAATGAAAGCAGAGAAATTAAAAATAGAAAAAGAATGGAAGGAAGGAAGGAAGGAATCCAAGAGAAAAATAATCAAGAAATCACAACTCTAAAGGGAACATAATGGCATCAAATCAATGCTGATGAACAGAAAAAAACACAGTGCTTTTGAGGAGCCATTTAAATGATGAAAGGGAACTGGCAAATGGGGCCCTCCCGACTGGTTTTATTTACACCATTAAGCGCCACACTCTAAGGAAAACCTGAGATACCTGCTCTGAGATTTCCATCACCTTATCTTTGGGCACGTGAGTCCTGTGGCCCACGGTCAAAGCATGCAGAAGATGAAACTTCTGACAGTCATTTAGAAGTTCATTTTTGTACCCAGGCCCTAGACAAATACAAAGTGAAAGCTAAGTTTTAAGACATGTGATTCTATACAGAATACTCCAATGTCAAGTTGAATCTGGACAATTCCAGACCAAAGAAAATTTGGAAAGGGTCTCCTTCTGTAAGTTTTAGCACAGAGTTTGCATGCACTGTTCTCTAAGTCAAGCCCTCTGAAGCAAAAGGGAAACCATGAATGATACATATCCAGGTCTTCAGTTGGTAAATAAAAAGGGTGACAATGTGGTTTTGGTTTTTTCTAAGCTACAAGAAGGCTCTAAATGAAAGCTTCTCTTACACGGAAGGCTGGAGCTAACTGATGCTCTGTACTTGCCAATCTTCGGGGAGTCCTGGAGACGCGAGCACACTCAGAATACCTACTGAAGATGCTAAGAGGGAGGACAGCGTCAGCCCAGGTGAGCTAGGTGAGGGCTCCAGGAAAGGGAAAACTCTCATAAAGGGAGCTGAAGCTTGGAAGAGCCTTGTGAGATCTTGCAGGCCCTATGTTGGTTTTGTGGTTGCTCTCACTTCTGTTTGTGGCAGCTTTGGCAAAAACCGATAATCAACCTGGGAACAGGAGGAGGCAAAGAGAGCAACAATTCCACCGAAGTGATTCATGAAAAAATGTGGTCTGCAAAATAATGTTTTTTTTACTATGAGGGAACTATCTCCCAGCCTCTATAACAGTGCAGTCAAATGACTTAAATTTCTACCTGAAACTAATACTAATAAAAAGAAGTGACTTAGGGCCGGCCGAGTGGCTCAGTTGGTTAAGAGTTGGCTTAAGAGTGCGAGCTCTGAGCAACAGGGNAAAAAAAAAAAAAGAAAAGAGCCAAGAGTTAGGCTGCAGAGGTGCAGTGTGCAGGGCCCTGTGCTTTCTTCTAGAGTGGGCCTTCCATGGGGACTGTGGCCACCAGAGAGATTAGGGAGAGCTTGCCTGGGCTGTAGGACACAAGGAATTTTCTAACCTGATTCCCTTCTCCTCCCAGGGCTGTGAGAAAAGAGAACCAGAGAGGGAAGCAGGAAGCAGGAATTCTGGCCCTGCCTCAGCCACTATTCATTACCCACTGTGTTTTGGAAAAAATGTAAAGTCACCTTTCAGTCTCATTTTCTCATACACAGAACGTGGATAAACACAGGAATACATGCAGTGGGTAATGGAGGAGAAGCTGAAGAACCTTCTCTGAAAGTCTTTTAAAATAGGGCAGAATTATTTATTTGTTTGAGACTAAGTAGTTGAAATTTCACTCTTTTATTACTATGGCCCTGGAAAACTGTATCATAATCACAGAGCTAGGGAAGAAGGTATTGGTGGTGTAAAACAGAAGGCAGCCATAAAGAAGTAAAAATTGCTCCAGTGTTGTGAACTTATTTCCATAAGTTTCTGAGGAAAAGTCCTTCATTATAGTTGGCTAGGTTGGGGCAGGTCTATATCAGGTCAATAATACAATTCTAGGCTCCTAAAATTAGTTTGTTTTCAGAGTCAAAGGGTGACTTAAAAAAAGAATCATTGAATCGGTCACCGAAGAATGGTTGTCGAGCTTCTTTTCCTGGGCTTCTTCATGAAGAGCTAATATAGCCATTTCTCCCTAATGGTTCAGACAATCACCTGTCTGAACACTGGATGATCGTTCAAGGCCTTTTCGATTTCTACTTCAAATGAATTGAGAAATTAGCTGTAAACTGCTATGTGTTATCATGTGTACTGGTAACAAGAGTATAATAATACAAAAGAGTCAAACCAATGTATTTGTGATATCAATGAAGAAATAATTTGGGAAAAAATACCCCATACAATCTTAGCATGCATCTAATCTGATTTCCCTGTGCTGGGCACTCTCTGGACAGTTCCAAGCCCATGTAACAGGACATTCCCAGCCAGGAGCTCAAACTATCCCTGGCTCCATAGGGCAGGCTCCCAGCAGCCTTGTTTGTGGGAAGCGACCTTCTATTAGTAGGCTATAGATGGCAGAGTAGACATCTGACTTAAAACTAGATCACTTTCTCCAGGAATTTGGAACAGGACGAGACAGTCTTCATGTGGTGGGAATGATAATATATAAATTTGGGAGCTAAGTGGTAGCCATATTCTGTCATTATATTAGGATATATTTGAGAAGTAAAGGTGTTTAGTATGCTAAGAGGTAGAAAAAGGAAATGGACACAGGGAGAGAAGAAAGAGAAAGACCAAGTACTTCCTGGTATCTGGGGCTTTCTGGCTCTACATCCTGGTTTCACTTGCTTCCAGAAGCCCCCAAACATTTCAGCCCTTAGATTTCCTGAAGTACTCCTGTATCTTTTCACTTGCAACTAGAGATGCTCAGCTAATACACCCACCATACATAGAACCCATCACACTCCTGGGGATAGACCTGAACTCACAATTAGCTGGTTTAACATCTCTTCTCCATAAGCCAGATGTCATTTCTCAAGAAATCTGTAAACATGAGTCCAGAAAGCTAAAAAACACAAAAAATTTCTTCAAGTGTTTTCCTTGAAGTCTAAGGCTTATATCAGTTCCTTGGAGAGAGTTCTTTTAGCTTTCAAGAAGTTTGAAGTAGAAACTTAGGTTGGAAATTGTATTTAGCTGTTTATACTTCCGAGGGGCTCAGAGAAACAAATCTTAATTAAG
>NW_017731919.1:613494-624845 GCF_001890085.2 Hipposideros armiger | reverse complement strand
ACAAGATTGCCTGTTCGATGGTGGGCTATACCCACCCGCAGCTAAGACTGAACTCGGCACCTTGAGCTGAGCTGCCGCTGGATGGCTTAGTGGATAGAGCGTGTGCTCTTAACAACAAGGCTGCTGGTTCGACTCCTGCATGGGATGGTGGCTACGCCCACCCGCAACTAAGATTGAACACAGCACCTTGAGCTTAGAGGCCACGAGCTGCCGGCGGGCAGCCAGATGGCGACTGGGGCCCTCCACAATGAAGACTGAAGAACAACAACTTGGCTGGTCCCCTTCCCCAATTCCCCAACACTGTTCCCCTCCCCAATTCCCCAATAAAATCTTAGGGGGAAAAAAAGAAAAAAGAAATGACTTAGATTCCAGTCACGAGATGGCCCAGATCTATGGACTCATGCACTGGTCCTCCCACCTCGGAAGAAGGCCTGTGTAACAGGCAGGTAGGAACAGGACAACAGCCCTCTAAGGGAGAAAGCACGACAGACAAGTTGAGGATTTTACATGGGATGACGGAAGTCTCTCATGAGGAAGACATCATTTACCGAACAGCAAGTATTCTGGATTTCTCTCACTAACTCCAGGTAGAATGGGGAGCAAAAGAATTTGGGATTAAAAGTCACAATTTAATTCAAGTATCAATTACACCTTCACTGATAGTGATCTATTATTGGCTTTATTATCCCTTAAAACTTCCTTTCCATCTCAGTTTACCTCCCAAAGCCAGCTCATCTGGGGGTGCTTCTATTATAGAAATAGGAATCCAGGAATCTATTTCAGATTGTGAAGCTGATGTTTAAATCTTGATACAAATCCTTTCTTTGGGTTTATGTTTCTTCTTTATAATACTAACTGCTACTACTACAATCATTTGTGGAGCACTACTATGGGCCGGGCACTGTGTTTATTTATATATATGTTACTAGAGTATTAAGGATGAATAATGTGTCATCAGTCAAGAGCTATCTCGCAGTAATGCTGTGGTCAGAAGTTAACCACACAGCACAGAGACAGAAGCTAAGAGCTAGACCAGGGATAGCATCTGCTGCCCTAGTTAGTGAACAGAACACAGCTTTCCAATTTAATTCTGGAAGAGAAGTTTTGAGATCACAAGAACATAAAGAGACAGATGCCTGGCGGAGTACGTTGGGGGAGGCGAGCAGAAAACACGGGATCATATTTAAAAGAGGCCAGAGGAGGAAAGAGACCAGAGGAAAAACTAAAGTAAAGATGTGGTGCTCCAGATGCCTTAAACAACCAGACAGGGCCTGCCTGAGGACCAGGCCGCCATCAATGACCTGTGTGAGAATGAGCTGGGCTTTCTGTCAAACGGATTTAAAACGGCTAGGGACTAAACCTTGATAAGTCAGGGCTGTAGTTTTTTGCCAAGGAGGATATAGTCCAACTGACACCCAGCTTCTGGTTGATAAGGACTAAGGTACCATGGCTAAAAATAAAAGAACTCATTTTCAGCAGGGCTCCATTACTGGCCACTTCATGGCCCACATTTGTAAATGGAGAAACTGAGGTTCACCTTCCTTGGGTTCTCGGTAAGCCACATGCTAAGTCTGTCCTCTCTAGGATTCAACCTTTGTGCTTCCCTCTGGTACCTGATATTTAGATCATGTTGAAAGAGTTAAAGAGGAAGATTTCTGAGTCAGCCACAAGGGGAAGAGCCACATGATGCCAGGAATAGGACGCTTCTGTTTCTAAAAAACTTCAGAGAAAAGTCTGCTCTTTTCCCAGAAAACCCCTGAATACAACCAAAGTCCAATCAGCAACAACATATTGTTGACTTCTGCCATGGTACTGCCAGTATATGCCAGGCTCACAAGACTACTGAAAATATCTTTCCTACTAGACACAAAGGCTGGTCTTTAAAAAGATAGGTCAGTATTATCCAGTAGCAAGGACTTAAACTAAATTAAGGGATCTTAACCTGGGGTCCACAGATGGGCTTCAGGGGGGGATCTGTGAACTTTCATCTGATTCTCAAAAGGATCCAAAACCTTCAAAAGAACTACTGGGCTAGGTCAATCAGGACCAGAAAGAAAAAAGCAAACATTTTAAAGAGACTGTCAATCAACTACCTTTCAACTACCCACTGATGCCTATCTTTCTTCTCAAATTTCTATACGTTTTTTCGCTCATACCTTTAGATGAATTTTATCTTACCTTGATTTTTTTTTTAACAGCACCTGCATAAGCTTTCATTGCGATTCATGTTTGACAATGGTCTCTGAATGTATGTACAGTAGATGTCTACTGGTTCTTACTCCAGTAAAACAGATAGCAACAGAACATGATGGACAGTGATTATTAAAGTTCAGTTCACTAACTCCAAGGCTCTTAAATTTTTCTATAATACTGGACTAGTTAGTGAACTAGCTACTAGGTAGGTCTCGTCTGTGATTAAATAATTCCATTAACACAGTAAAAATAAAAGCATAATTGTCCAAGTAACATCCCATCAACAAACCATGCGATAGGGAGCCTAGAAACCACAAGCAATGGAATGATGGTGAATGTTAAAATTACTGTAATTCCATGAGGCCAGGAAGCAAATGATTTATATTCGAAGAGAAAGCTAGCTCTCCGACAATTTTTTCAGATATTATAAAATCCAAATGAGTCTTAAGCACGTGCTTTTTCAAACGCATGGATGGAATGGGGGCTGCATGCCTGGCAAGCACTGTCGGAGAAAGTGCCTAAAGGCCGAAGGGCCATTCCAAAGAACGTCTCCCAGTAAAAACATGCGGAATGCAAGGCCATAGCAACTGGGCTGACACCGAGTTAGAATGTTGTGAACAAAATGAATGGAGGGGGAAAAGGAGATGAGGCAAAGTCAGTCTTGTGTTTAAATTTTCTCACCTGGAATTACAGAGATAGTTTTCAAAGCTCGGAGAACCCTGAATGTTCTCAGCGCTGAGACATTGCCCAGGTCCACAAACTCTGTCACATATCTGTAGTAAGGGAGGTCACACACAGACACAAATGACAAACACAGACACAAACACAAACACCAAAGGAAAAAAAAAAACCACAACAAAACAAAAAAGTACAATACGTCACGTCAGGGCCCTAACCCAACACCTAACACCAACCCCGGGCCATCTTACCTGGGATTACCGAAATAGTTTTCAAAGCCCTCAGTACCCTGAAAGTGCGTAGAGCTGAAACATTGCCTAGGTTTACAAACTCTGTTATATACCTGCAGAATCAAACCAAAGTTAACTTGTAATGGTACCACTGGGCGAGGGTTTGAGAATGGGGGGGAAGAAAGGGTCTTACATACAAGCTATGATTTCATTTTTTTTCCTTGAAAAAGAAAAGTTTTGAAATATAAACATTCAAGAACACATTTTTTTTTTCATTTGGCAAGGAGAATTCAAAAGTATATTTGAAAGAAATGGTACAACCAGGAGATTGCTGGGGCTTATTCTCTTAACCGGCAACCACCATGGTGTGCAGATGCCAATCGTAATGACTACTCTCGGGCTAGTTACTGTTTGTAATGAAAAGGAACTCCAGGAGGTATCAAAGGCTTATGTCCCCAAGTTCTGTGAACAATTTCTTATGAAAAGGAGACAAATTTCTGCAGCAGGAGTCCCATAAAAACAAATCTACATTAAAATAACTCCCTAGTTGACAGTGGGTAAAATGCTTAAATGCCTGTATATACTCGTATGACTTATCCAAGAGTTGTATGCATATCTTTGCAGTCAAGACTAAAGGTGAAGTTTTAGTCTGTGGCATACAAAAGTAGGGCTCAGGAAAATCCAGATCATGAGATCAGAGCAAATACTGTGCCAAGTGCCCATTTTATTACCAGCTCTGTGCCAACCAAGGGCACTTCAATTTTAAATGAACACTAATGTGTATTCACAATGCTGGAAACCTAGAAATCGCTTTAATATGACACAAAGTCAAAGTTCTAGTTTCAGATATTCAGCGCATATCATTCATTCACAATTTACAGCTAAAATACATCTTTCTATCTGATGCTCAGACCCATCCATGCAGAAATTCACTCAATCTCTTGCACGTGTGCATGTATACACCCAAATTCACACACAGGTTATACAACACCCCTACCCCCTACCAGACCACAAAGTGCTTTCCCAACCTGGAAACAAAAACAATAAAATCTGCTATAACTCTTCTACTCTCAGCTAAGTTTCCGAGGGATACATTTTCATTGTTAAAACAACAGAAATTACTAAGAACAGCCTGTGTACCAATGTGGAGTTATACTGTTGTCTAGCAATAGTTTCAAGTTCTGATCAGTAATTCAAGAAGTGACCATTTGAATACCTGGGCTCGTGTTTTGACTCTAAAATGTGCTCTGAAGTCTGTAACATCTAGCCAGCATCATGAAATTACATACCCAGGAAACTGATTTTCAGCTTAAGGTTTACACCTAAAACACTTCAACTCTTCACCGAGGCCCACTAGTGATAAGTGTGCAAACCTTGGTCAATGTTACAAGGGTGGAGAAAATATGAGAGAGTGTCAATGGGAAATCACTTCCTACCTTCTCTCTCAGCTGTGAAGTCTCTGCGCACCTTCTCCCATATACACATGTTGTTATTGCCTGAACAAGAAGCCCTTGCAAGCAAGAATCATAGGCATAAGCCCATGTGGCCTTACATGGTTATCCATTAATTCCTCATACAATTGTGCCCATAAACTCACACTTACAAACACATCCAGGAGTAAAACCACCCACACATAATCACACCCAGGACACCAATAAAATAAGCAGAGAACTTACGCCATCATGATGACACTGAAATCTAACCAGTTCCATGGATCTCGTAAAAAGGTAAAGCCGTCTATGCAGAAACCTCTTGCAATGATTTTCACTAGTGATTCAAATGTATAAATCCCTGTGAACGTGTACCTGTCAAAGAAATGGATAGCTTAAGTTCTGAACAGACAGAAACTTTAAATGAATCTTTTAAGATAATACTTGCCAGGGAACAAACAGAAAGTGCATAGCCAATGCGGCAAAATGGAAGTAAGGAAGAGAAAGGGGCGCTTTGACTGAAACTTACTGAAATGTACAAACCAAGAACTTTGGAATGTTGTATTGGGTCCTGACAGGTACTGCAAAGAAATAACTCTGTACCACCCGCCATCTAGTATGTGGTCATTTCAAACCAGGTGAGATGGCTCCAGAGCTATTTTTAACTTCAGACAAGTCAAAATGAAGGGAAAATTAATATTGAAGAAGAAGGCAGTATCATCAGGAACTGAGGGTACAAGATGGTGAGAGGGGAGCAAGTCAAAAGCACCAGCTAGCACAGGGCAGAGGTGAAGGGTAGTAACTTCCAGAGTACACTTTCTCTTTTTAGAGTTGACTACTAAGGATGGTTCCTAAATTCCACATGTATCCTCACCCCTCTCTGCGAAATAAAGAATGGGCAATAATTAATTTTTTTCCTTGATGGATAAACTGTGGCAAAGCAAGGTTCAGTGACTAAAAATGAATAAAACAAGCAGACAAATAAATAAACGAGCTACTTACTCCACATTCTTCGACCAGTCAGGAGGGTTACTAAAAGTCATGAATACACAGTTGGTCAAAATAGTGCACATAATGATCATGCTAAATACTGTAGAGAAGAGTCAAGGGAGAATATACAGCATGTGACCTGTTTTTTCCCTCAGAAAACAAACACATTTCACATCGAGTATCCTGAGCTCTAAATCAATAACCTGAAAGGAGGCAAAGCACAGAAAAGGAGCAAAAGGGGAGGCGATAATGAAAACCATGGTCACCACAGAATTCCACTGAGTGTATCCACAGCTGACCAGAGAACTGTGGAGGGACACAGCAGGATGGCCACTGTCTTTCAAAAAGGCTGTCATTATTCTACTCCTTTTAAATAAAACATTCCCCTCTCTTACTATTTTACCTCATGTATGGAATTAAGCCTCTGAATATCTTTGAGCATAGTAACCAAAAATCGGCCTGTCTACCAGACTCCAAAGTCAGGCTAGAAAATAAATTAAATCTAACCTACATTATTCACTACTCATTTTGTTAAGTTAATTGTCTTACATAACTAGTTATTTGAAAATCTACATGTAATTAATGGTTCAAGTTTTTCCCTAGTCCTCCAAAGGGCTGACTTGTTCTTGGGGGGTGGGGGTGGGGGAAAGGCAACAGCCAATGTGTGTGAATTTCTCCGATTTGGAAACATGTCGTGGCATGCTGGGTAAGGACTTCACGGACATCTGCACTGCCATCTTCCTAAGAATTAGGTAATGGCGCAAATTCAGCTGCTCATTCTGAAAGTGCCCAGAAATGTTTACGGATAACAAACCATTGTTGTCATTTCAGATCCATCCAGGATCTTTCTCAACCCTTTCTGTTCTTGTCTACTGAGAAAAATTTAACTGCTTTAGGTCAGTATGAGTTACTCAAACTCAAACTGTCACTTTAATAAGCACAGGAACCATATTTCATTTGTTGCTAACTCACTCTGTCTTCCTAATGGCATTCACCGTCTTCATTGTACTAGTGGAGTTTTACAAAGAAAAAGTACTTCTTACAGCTGGATTTTTCTTCAGGGAATAATAACATGTTCTGGTTCGAAGAGAAAAAACACTCCATCTCCTGATCCAATAAAAAGGGAAGACGTCCATTGTGAATTATTTATTTCCTTCAAAACCTGTTCAGGTTTCAGAACTATGTTGCTGGTAAACCACAGATTTTAGAATGAGGTTGCTACATTCTTAAGAGTTAATAAAATGTGATGAAAGCTTCATAAACCAAATTGCAACTGCTGGTTTCCTCATCCTATTTGGAGGATACAATACTCTCTGAAGCATGGGACTAAGTACTGTCAAATTAAATACCAACAATAAGAGTTTAAAGTCACTATGCAAAGTTGCTAAACCCATCACTTAAATTTTCATCTGTCATACAATCTCTTATATCAATAAGATGTAAAAGTCAGACCACATGAATAAATTGGCATTTTCTGTTTAAAGGAAATAAAAATACCAGAAAAGATTCATATCAACCCTGCCATCTAAACCTAAACCTCTGTATACCAAGGAGGCCATTTAATCTGAGAAACCATCACAGATACTTGCTAAGCTCACTGTTCAAGAAATAAAAAATATTCAAGGCAAGTCTCTAAAGCATTCATTCAACTATTTATAATTCAAGAAGTATTGGGTTGTCGGAAAAGTCATGATGCATTTTTGCAACAAAAAACATAAAAAAAAATACGTTATGACTTTTCTGACAACCCCAAAAGCTTTCAAAATATTCTAATATTGGACTTCAATACATTAAAAAACTGAATAAACTGCCTCAGAATGAAATTACTAAAGTCTGAGGACTTTAAAAAGTAAGACTTCGGAAAAAGGTTACCAACATAATTTTCCCCTCTAAATGACACCAAAAAAAATTCCAGACTCCCATGATATCATCCTAAGAAAAAAGAACGTGCTAAAGCTCACAGCTCTGGATTTGGCAGAAGTCCATCCTTCAACCTCTGACTAGTGGGACAGTCAACTACACTATTGGTAAAATAATTAATATACAATTCAGTTGTCAAAATTCAGAAACACATACCAGTGGCCATGCAATTGCAGCATTCACTCCACATTTGCAGAAAAGGATATGAATGTATCAAAATTTTAATAGCTATTCTTCTTATCAGGTTAAAAGGACTTAAAATGTACAAGGCAGGCGTGGCACTAAATCTGAAGAGAGTTTTCCCTCTGTTTAATACTACAAAGGTCTGTGGAGAAAGAAAAAGAGAAATTATTAAAGCATGGGAATTAATCACCACACAAAACATTTTTCTAAGCAAGAAATAAATAAACTCAAATGTATTTATAATTTTTACTTCCCAATTTGGTTTCTAAGGCAAGAAACCTTAAGGCAATACATCTCCCTTGCCCTAACTTCCCTGTCCCCCAGCCCTGCCCCAGATTATATCAAATAGCTAGCACTATTTTAGCAGTTTTACAGAATAAACTTATTTCTCTCAGAAGCAAGTCATTTGAACTATACCTAAGTTATTCATGCCAGCTCTAGACAAGATACTAACGTTCATTAATTTAGGATTCATTTACTCAACAAATGTTTACTGAGTGCCTACTATGTGCCAGAACATGTGCTAGGTGCTAGGGAAATAGCAGTGAACAAGCCTAGCTTAGTTTGGAAGTTTATATTCTAAAGGGGAAAATAAGCAATAAATAAAAAACATAATGAAAAAGTAAATTACATAGAATGTGATATGTGCAATGGAAAAACGAGGAAGGTAAGGGAAAGGGAGGTCAAGATTGCTGGGATAAGAGGATGGGTGAATGGAGAGGTGACAGTTTTAAAGAAGGTGGTCCGGGTAAGCCTATGGAGAAGAGAAATTTGAGAAAAGACTTGAAGGAAGTGAGAAGAGTTCTTCATTCCACCAATATTTACCTTTCATGTCTGCTCTAACTGGCTTTTAAGAGCCTCCATTCTCAGCCTTGCCAAAACCATTCAGTCTATTTCCCAGCATGAATCCTCCTGTCTTGCCAAACTAGTTCATGTTACAGTAATTCATAACTCTGGCTTTTGCTCATATTGCTCATCCTACCCAGAATGCCTTTTCTTATCTCATGAATTCAATTCAATTAAAATATTCCCCATTTTTTAAGAGATTTTTAATTTTTTAAAGATTTTAATTAAAATATAGCTAACATACAATGTTATATTAGTTTCAGGTGTACTCAATTAAAATATTCTTGAACACCTATTTTGTGCCAAGCATTGTGCTAAGCTCCAGGAACACAAAATTGAATAAACTTGTACTTTTAGGGAAGACATATGTGTGAACTCATAATTATGATGCAGGGTAAATATAAAGTTCAATAACAAAAATATGCATCCTGTATGAGAAGCAGCAGGAAGAAGCGATTTTGTTTTCTCCTTGGGTGAGAAATGAAAGGGAGGAGAGTGAGCTAAGAGATGCTCAACAAAGAGATGTAACTAATATTTGGAAGAGGTTTAAAAAGATAAGCAGAGATTAAGAGACATTAATTAGGCAGATAAAGGGGGAAGGAATGGCAAGGAAGGGGAATAGTACAGAATGTACAAAGGCACAGCAGCATATAACTGTAAGTTGTTCTCAGGGAATTGACAAGTAATTCAGTGTTGATGGAGGATAAAATAGAGAAGGATCAGCAGACTGTGAAGCTAAAGAGAGAGACTGCTAGACTGTGAGTTCCTAAGGAGACAGGCCAGTGGTAAGTACGTAGCCTGAGCATCTCACTGTGTGAGTGAAAGAGCAAATGGTCAAATGCTAGCCATTTTAAACAGTCTTTTAAAAAAAATTTAAAGTAATACATGCTCATAATTTAAAAAAAGGAACTGAAGACTATAAACTCCATCTCATTCCTCAAAGGTAACCTTTGCTACTTGCATATCTTTTCAGAACTTTTCTGTGTAAATATAAGCACATGGATATAGCCTTTAAAAGACTCCCCCTCCCTTTCAAATGGGATTGTACTATAAATTCTCTTCTGCACCTTGTATTAAAAAAAAAAATGAACCCCTACAAAGAAAGGTCCAAGATCAGGTGGCTTCACTGATGAATTCTACCAAATGTTTAAAGAAGAATTAATACCAACCTTTCATAAACTCTTCCAAAAAATAGAAGGGTACACTTCCCAACTCATTCGGTAAGGAGAGTATTACCTTAATACAAAACCTACAGCTATCAGAAGAAACAAAAACTATAGACCAATATCCCTTATGAAAATAGATACAAAAAACCTCAACAAAATATCAGCAAACAGAACCCAGCAACATATAAAAAGGATTATATACCATGATCAGGTGTGATTTACCCCAAAAATAAAAATATGGTTTAACATATGAAAATCGTCAGTGTACTACAACAATATTAATAAAATAAAGGACAATAACCACATTATCATCTCAATAGATGTAGAAAAAGCATCTGACAAAATCCAACACTTTCATAATAAAAACACTCAATAAAGTAGAAATAGAAGGGAACTTCCTTAACCTAATAAAGGGCATCTTACGAAAAATCCACAGCTAACACCATACTTAAAGGTGAAAGACTGAAAGCTTTCTCCCTAAGATCAGGAACAAGGCAAGAATGTCCATTTTACCCAGATTCAACACTGTATTGGATTTTCTAGACAAATCAATTAAGCAAGTAAAACTATTTCTATTTGCAGATGAAATGATGTTACATATAGGAAACCCTAAGGAATACATACACACAAAACTATTAGAGCTCATAAACAAGTCCAACAAGGTTTCGAGATACAAGATCAAGATAAAAAGATCAATTGTATTTCTATACACTAGCAATAAACAATTCAAAAATGAAATTAAGAAAACTCCATTTATAATAGCATCCAAGAGAATAAAGTACCTAGAAGTAAATTTAACAAAAGAAGTACAGTGAAACCTTGGATTGCGAGTAACTTGGTTTGCGAGTGTTCCAGAAGACAAGCAAACATTTCTAATACATTTTAAGTTGGTAAACGAGCAATGTCTTGCAATACGAGTATTTGTTTCCGGAACAAATTATGCTTGCAAACCAAGGTATTACTGTACTGTACTAGACTTGATACAGAAAACTATAAAACATCTTGAAAAGAAATTAGGACCTAAATAAATGGGAGGACATTGTTTGCTCATGGATTAGAAGATTTATTATTAAGATAACAATACTCCCTAAATTGATCTACAGATTCCATGAAATCTTTATCAAAATTTCAACTGCCATTTTGGCAGAAATTAACAAGCTGATCCTAAAATTCACATAGAAATGCAAGGGAACCAGAATAGCCAAAACAATCATGAAAAATAAAACCAAAGTTGAGGACTCACACTTCCCCATTTCAAAGCTAATTATGAAGCTATTGCATTCAAGACTGGTACTAGCATAAGGATAGCCACATAGATCAATAGAATAGAACTGAGAGTTCAGACATAAACCTATATACCTACAGTCAATTGATTTTTTACAAGGATGCTAAGACAACTCAAAGGGGGAAAGAATAGCCTCTTCAACAAATGAACAACTGGGTAACAACATACAAAAGAATGAATTTGGACCTCTACCTCACACCCTATACAAAAATTAACCAAAATAGATAAAAAATCTAAATATAAGAGCTAAAACTATACAACTCCTAGCAGAAAACAGAGATGTAAATGCTTACATCTTGGGTTTACACAAGTGTCAGAGACGTGACACCTAAAGCACAAGCAACCAAAGGAAAAGTAGATAAATTGGACTTCGTCAAAATTCAAAACTTGTACAATAAATGACACTATCAAGAAAGTGAAAAGACGGGGG
>NW_017731919.1:604861-609804 GCF_001890085.2 Hipposideros armiger | reverse complement strand
TTTATCATCATTCCTTCCTAAATATTTATATCCTGTACCTTCATCAAGTATAAAATCAGGAGATCTCTTTTCTATTAGAAATAAACACCTAGTCCACACTAAACCCCCTGAAATAGAGGTGAATCCTCTATACTTGAGTAGGGTGCATTACAATAAAACATACTTTATTGTTAAAATAATTCGATTTACATATACTTCATTTTTATGCAGTTTTTCGTAACTGAATCTTTTGCGTGAGGCAAAATGGTATTTAGACCAACACAAATACTCAAAGCTTAGGAATCTCCCCTTGAACACTGGTGCTTACAGTGCTAATGTGAGAGCTAGATTAGCATATATCAGGGATCAGCAAACTCCTTTTGTGAAAGGCCAGGTAGTAAATATTAGAGGCTCTGTAGGCTATACAGTCTCCATTGTACAACTCAACCCTGCCACTGCAGTGCAAAAGTAACCACAGACAACAGGCAAACAAATAAGAGTGGCTGTGTTCCAATACAACTTCACTTATGGGTAAGGAAATTTAAATTCCATATAATTTTCATACATCATACATCATAAAATATTATTCTTTTGACTTTCCCCCAACCATTTAAAAATGCAAAAATCTTCTTAGCTCGTGCGCCATACGAAAACAAATGGCAGAGCTGATTTGACCCTGGGTCAGAGTTGGCTGATCCCTGGTATGTATGTAATACCAGTTCCTGACTTAGGCCGAGTGGGACATAAGAATGATCTGAGTAGCTTTTTAAAAACCTGCAGATCACGAGTCTCAGAGGTTCTGATTAAGTAAGCTGCAGAGGTATCTGTGTTCACCAGGATCTGGGAACCACCAGTCCATCTCTCAGGTCATGTCGTCCTAAAACCCTTGGGGTTCTCCTTCTTCACCTGTCTCTACCTAGCTATATGGCCTGCGCGAGCCACTGGATCTCATTTTCCTCATCGATAAAATGAGAGAGAGAGAGGGCTGCCTGATGGGCCTGCCCAGGTCCTTTCCAGCTCTAACATCTACGATGCTACGATTTAGAAAATACACAAAAGCATCCAAGATGAAGTGCAACAAAGCAGCAAACTGTACTTTTGAGCAGAAAGCCTACTATTATTTATTCTTTCACATTCTATCCTGGAAAATTCTCTGAATTGGTTATTTTGCTCCTTCAAGTGAAATTCTGTCAAGTCCAGGGTCAACAGTGCTTGATACTATCCTGACAACTATACTTATGTGGGCAGGGGCTGCACGGAGCAGTCCCACGGCAGAACTGCACCACAGGCTGCTTCTTCCTGCCCTAGCTCCCCTACTTTTAACCCCTGCTCTGGGGGACAGTGACTGTGGGAGACAGAATGAGTAGGGATGATTGGCGATGGGTAGGCTTTTAAAAATAATACATAAAAGAATTTTTAAGCCATACACATGGCTGATTAAATCTCACTAATCATCATTAAACTGCTGGCGAGGATCCAGAATAGGAGATTCATCCCTTGTTCAACACTGTGCTCCAACACCAGATCCTTTGAAGGCCAGAAGGGGTTGGGAAGGACAGCAAGCTTTGCAGTCTTACGAGAATACTTCTTAAGCAACAATCGCTTGGTGCCCATGAAGCCCAATAATATTTTACCTAATCTGTCTTAAATTAGATCTTTGTGAAGTAAATGAGTTAAAAGGGAAATTGAAATTGGATTGTGGTTTACTGCCCAAGGGGAAATATCAGTTTATAACAACAGCCACTGAATGTGTTTGAGCACGAGGCCCATTAAGAGCGGTGGAACAGCTCTTAACGAGTTATGGCGTGGAGTATTAATAAATGTGTCATGCTGGCAGAACATGAGCCTTCTGAAAAGCAAAGGCTTTTCATTTCTAATTTGCAACGTGGGCCTTGGAGCACGCGATGGAGGAACGTCGACACTGCTAACGCAGATAAGATGTATTCTCTTCGGGGTCCACGATCAGAGCAAGGACATCGGGCAAGGCCAGGTACAAGCACACGCGCATACATACCAAACAAACCCTAGCATACTGCAAATGCAATACAGTGAATATACAGTNACAACCCACAGAATGGGAGAACATATTTGCAAATTATGTAGGGTCTAGCAGCCAGAATAAAGAACTCTTATAATTCAATAGTAAAAAGACAAATAATCCAATTTTAAAATGGACAAAGAATATGAATAGACATTTCTACATAACAGATAACACAAACAGCCAATAAACACATGAAAAGATGTTCAACATCACTAGTCATTAGAGAAATGCAAATAAAACCACAATGAGATACCACTTCACACCCACTAGGATGGTTCTAATTTTTTTAAAATGGAAAATAACAAGTGCTGTCAAGGATATGAAGAACTTGGATCCCTCATACACTACTGGTAGGAATGGAAAATGGTGCAGTCACTTTGGAAAACAGTTTGACAGTTCCTCATAAGTTAAACATAGAGTTACCAGAAGACCCGGCAATTCCACTCCTAGGTGTATACTTCAGAAGAACTGAAAAAGGTGTTCACACCAAAATTTATACATAAATATTCATAAAAGCATTATTTGAAATACCCCCAAAATGGAAATAACCCAAAAGTCTATCAAATGAAAAATGGATAAACCAAATGAGGTATATTCATATAATGAAATATTATTCAGTCTTAAAAAGGAATAAAATTCTGATATATGCTATAACATGAATGAGCGTTAAAGACATTATGCTAAGTGAAATAAGTCAGACACAAAAGGACCAATATTATATGATCCCATTTACACGAGGTACATAGAAAAGGCAAATTTCATACAGAAAGAAAGTAGAATAGAGTATACCAGGAGTTGGGGCTGCGGGGGATGGAGAGTTATTGTTTAATGGGTACAGAGTTTCTGTTTGGGATAATGAAAAAGTTCTGGAAATGAACAGTGGTGATAGTTGTACAACACGGTGAATGAATTTAACACAATGGATTGTGCACTTAAAAATGGTTGAAATAGTACATTTCATCTTATGTATATTTTACCACAGTAAAAAATACATACATTATTACTTGAAGAGTACCTGGTAAGATGTTATTGATGAATCTTTTAAAAAATCAGCTTTATTTCAACCCATATAACAGAATTAAGATAGTAATAGCTAAAAGTGCTCCCTAACCCATTGTGAACTTCAGAATGATTTGAGGAGCTTTTTAAAAAATATAGACATCTGGGACAAGGGGGGGGGCGGGGAGAAGAAAGAAAGAAATTAAGTGTTTACACATGCTACAACATGGATGAAACTTTTGAAAATAATTCAGACACAAAAGGTCTCACATTAGATGATTCCATTTATATGAAATGTCCAGAGTAGGCAAATCTATGACAGAAAGCTGGTTAGTGGCTGCCTAGGGCTGGATGGAGAAGGGAGCTGGTGGTGGTGGGAGGGTGGTGGTGGTAGTGGTGGTGGAGGGTGGTGTGCTAATGGGTTTGTTGGAGGTAATGAAAATGTTCTGAAATTAGTGTTGATAGCCACACACACTTGTAAATACACAAAAAGGCAATGAATTGCATACTTTAAAATGGTGAATTTTCTAGCATGTGAGTTATATCTTAATTAAAAAAACAAAACCAAAACATTTGAGAAATGTGACATGTAAAGGTCTAAAACAATGATACCACGAACATCTATGTATCCATCTATTAGCCTAAGAAACAATGCCTCACCAACCGTGCTCCTTTCTGCACTCCTCTCAAATATATCCCCTCCCTCCCACAGAGGTAAGCATTATTTTGAATTGGGACTGAAGTTCTACTTTTTTCATAATACCATTCCAAGCACTCTGAGCTCTCCCTTTTCTGAACTCCTATTATTCTCGGAGTATGTGTCTTTCATTACTCTCCAAACTTTTATTTTTTTTTACATTCCCCTTCACCCCAGCCCTCTACCCCGGAAACTAGGCTTTAAGCTCTTACTGAGCAGGAACCAATCTCACACTTCCTCCCACAGTTCCAATATAACACTCCACCCATGAGCTCCCAATAAACAGTACTGGCAGATTTTGTTTTTTAATTCCTTCTATTCTTTTCTTTCTTAATCTGGTAGAGTCACGCCGTTCTCTCCCCAGCAGAAAAGCAGTGCTGGTATTGAGCCATATACATTCTGGGAAACGCTCAATGCACCATCCCTGTGTATTGGCTCTGGTGGGGTCTGCTGTAGGGAAAGCCTAATCCTAAAAACAAGAGGAAAGAGTAGACCTGCGGGTAGGCTGAAACAGGTCAAGTTCTCAGCTATGACTTTTTCATATCTTGGCTTCCCAAAGAAACAAAGAGCCCAGGACTTTCCCGAAACCACCTCTCTGAAATACTTGTACTCCTCTGTGTTTCTATAGCAACTCCTTCTATGAAAATGCCAAGCCTTTTAAATAACCTCCTCATTCAACCTCATAATATTCCTGTGAAGTATGGGTGAAGGAGTGATTATTATCCCCTATGCGTTTTACAAAAGCTCAGGAGAGGGACACCACTTACCAAAGGTCGCGCAGCAAAGAGCAAGCAGTATATTATGCCAAGTTTAGAGCCTCTTTACAGCTTCTACTGTGCCAGTTCGAGAGGCAATTTAGTGGCAATGTGGCAGAGAACGAAACTGGTGTGGGGGATGGACTCTCTGGTGAATGAGAAATTTGAGCCCCTGGGGTCTACTACATAAATGCCTAAGCGACAGTGAAAGAAGCACTGGCTAGTGTCCCAGGATTTAAAAACCACCAGGCCTTTGCAAAATCGACCTGCCTTAGAAGACAGCAAACAGGGTTTTTAAAAGTAACCTACTCTTTGCCTTCAATTTCTTGTCTTTTAGTTTGGTCATGATGGCAAGAGGTCTAGAGGTACAACTGAGGGTATTTCCTAATCACATCAGTGCCTGCACACTGCCTGGCATAGGGCAGGTACTCAATAAATGCATGCTGATTAGTTCATGAACAAATGCTTATAC